>NC_133656.1:171454134-171758523 GCF_009905375.1 Apium graveolens
TGGAATACAGTGATGATGGTTAAAGCTGTGAAGGTTGTATTATGGTTTGGAAGATTGACATTCCTTCTGATGACTGTGCAATACCCAACCGTAATAGTAGTTGGTAAAGGTTTAATTCGTGTAATCGCCATGAGCGGGCTATCTATCTCAGAAGGTACTATCTTGAGATAAGCCAGGACCATGTTTCAAAAAGACTAGACGAACCTTCGACTAAGTCTTCTATTGAAGGTATATGATTAAGAATGGGATTAACCTGCTATCGTTGCTTTGATTGAAACTCTTCTGCAATTTTATCTGCTTCATGTCATGTATGTACATCAGGATCTAGAGTGTTCTTCATGAATCATGAATGGTAATTATGTTACCTCCTTAGGAGAATTCTATACGACATGTATGACTCCGTATGGTTGGATATTAAGATTTCATAGAAAGTGAATTACGCAGTAGGTCAGTGGTGGACCATAGTAATGCAGCAATGATTCTGCGAGTAATGAGTCGATTACAACCATGAGAGTTGTATTGGAATGGATGTTGAGATTGAGTACCACTAATCGGGTCGTGGTGGTGTATAAGTTATCATTGATAGACTAATTAAGTAGATTATCTACCTGTTGAATATTTATTCCTTCTTATCAATAGAGAGTCGTATTACTATACGAGGGAAAGTTGCACTGCAAGCATAGAATTCTAGTAACGGTGATGTCAAGAATGAAATCCCAGATTCGATTTTCGATGACGAGGGAGTTTCAAAGGTGATTGTGTATAAGCTCGTGCAAGAGCATGGGTCCATAGAATGATGGACGAAATAGCAAAAATATTTAGGCATGTGAAATGCGATGCGATAATACTTGATATATATACACATATGTTTTGTTCTCCTATGACAAACCTCTATAGTTCAGAGGTAGGTTCCAAGCCAGATGTTTTGTGGCAGTATATTTTTTTTCATATACACAATTCTCTTCAATTCGTTTTTTCTCTTCTTTTTATTTTGAATAAGCTGAGAAGAACAACCCTTCCAGAAGGGGAGGTATTGCCGAATGACTATCTATCTGTGTGATAGAAGCCTAGTAGGATACCATCTATTGTTTAATTGCTTGTCAAGTACTAAAGGCTGGCCACCATCTGTACTAACTATGCGATATAACAAGTGTTCATGATTATAGTGATCTCTCAACAAATTCCTTTACTTCTATATGATTGATCAAACTTTTGAAAATAGAAACAGCTGAAAAAGGAGTAGTAAAGTTATGGTGATATCCGGAATGGAAACACATTCGTGATACTAAGGTTGACGTGGTTATTAAAAGGTTATAGAACGCTAACGAGCAAAAGTATAACCAGTATAATATTAGGAACGGAAGGTAGTAGCGATTACGAACTGGAAAAGAATGGGTATTGAGAAGCAAAAGCTCTAATGCTAAAAGCTATAATGAGAGTCTGTGCAATAGACTTGAAAGAATTTGGAATGATCACTTAACGCGGATTAAGTTTTCTCATGACAATAGATCATGTCATTATCGAGATATCGCCTTATGAGATCCTTGAGGGAAGACAATGTCGATCTCCCTTATGTTAGGATGAAGTTGTAGAGCACAAAATGCTCGGACCCCGCAGTAGTCCAAAGGACCAAGGATATAATAGATTTAATCAGAGGACGGGTGGGAGTAGCTCAAGATGGACATAAGAAGTATGCTGATTTGACAATGAAAGGGCAAAGAGTATGAAGGAGGGAACCTTGTATTGTTAAAATTATTCCCTTAAAAAGGAATTGATGAGGGTTGGAAAGAAAGGAAAGTTTAAGTCCACGAATTGTTGGACCCTTGGATATACTAAGACGTATTGGGAAGGATAGCATGTGAGCTAGCCCTACTCCCCGAACATGTAGCAAGTCATAACGTGTTTCACGTATCAATATTAAGGAAGTGTAATTCGGATGCCAGATAAATAGGGGCATATGAGCGCCTAGGCATGCAACCAGACGTAACCTATATGGAGCAACCAGGAAGGGTTATAGAGTGAAAATGAGCAAGTGCTTAGGAGAAGGGTTATTAAACTAGGCAGAGTTTAGTGGTAGGACCACAATGTGGGAAAATTTACTCGAGAGGTAGAAAGTGCAATGCTAAGAGAGTATCCCTATTCATTTTCTATCTGATTCCGGGACGGAATCCTTTTAAGGAGGGGAGACTGTAATAACCCCAATTTTTGGAAATTTTTGAAACCCTTATGAATAGTGTTTTGCTGAGTAAGAAAACTTTTCATGCCACACTATGTAGGGGTTCTTTTATTGATCTTCTGGATATATTAGTACTCTATGTGGTATATAAGTGTATGTAAAGATCGTCAGAATCCAAATCCGAACACTTTGATTTTTCCCAGAAATCTACCAGATACATAAAGAATTGAGTATAAGGTAACAAATAAAAAGGATTTAAATTCAAGGATTATAAGAGAGGATCATAAAAAGGAATATAATGTATTGAGAAAGGTTAGAGAACCTAAGTAATAAGATCCCGGGTATGATCCCTCAAACGATAAACGAAAACGAAAGTTAAGCGACGGTCATTAGGCAAACAATTAGGAAGTTAATCAAGTAGGTTAGGGATGATGAGGTCATCCAACCAATAAGAAGAGGGCAAGTAAGGGATGATGACATCACAAGGTGACATAAGCATGACATAGGGGGGAAGGAGGTGTAGTTGATTTAAAACCACACAAAGTTCATGGTTAAAAGGGTAATTAACCAAAATCAAGCTAAAAACAACCAACCAACAATCATTTCACCCAAAACACAAAGATTATTTCATTTTCTTCACCTTGCTCTCGGCTTCTTCTTCTTTTCCAAAGCAAGAATTTCAAAATTCAAGTTCCAAGCTTCCTTAATTGGTAAGATAATTATCTAGTACTCCTTATGCATAGATATAGCTATCCTATAAGTTTAAGCCTCCAAAGCATTCACAATATTCTTTAAGAAATCAATGAAGAAGATAATGAATAGTGATTTCAAGATTTTTTAACTTGATTTTTCTTGTTTTTCCTTTAAGATCCAAGCATCCCTAAGACATCTCAAGGCTTCTTAAGGCTTCCTAGCTACTCACATCACTTCAAGGAAGGTATATCATCTCCAAACCCTAGCTTTACTTTGTATATTAGGATGATTTTGGTTGTTACGGTAAAAGAGTAGCTTAATGCTTGTAGGTTTAGAGTTTGGGTTGGAGTTGTAGTGAATTGAATGTTGAAACTTGTTGATTAGTAAAGGACTTAAGTATAGTTTTAAATTCATGATTGAGAATAACATAAATTGGAGAACTTGTGGTTTTAGGGGCTGTTGTAGTGTGATATGGATGGACTTTGGTTGTATGAATGGATTGGGGTTGATTGGTGATTGTTTTGGAATGGTATAAATTTGGGAAATCGCGTAAACATAGCCGTCGTAATGTCCGATTTACTTTAGACTGCTTTTGTTCATAACATTAGGACCCGAAAACTCCCTGCTAGGTGTTGACCATTGCCAATTTAGATAGTTCATGTTATGAGCTTCGTTTTGATATGTGGTTCGTTTGATTCCGATGTACGGTTTAGGAGAAACGACCGTTTTAAGTAACGACGTTTCGCGAACGAACCATTACCCCTCGCCTTACTTTGAACATAGGATAAAGACCTTAAAGGACTAATTGGAGTATGAAACATTTATGTAAAGTGTAATAGGAAGTTGGTAAGACACTCGCGAAAAAATCTCCTTAAAACTCGTAATGGTTAAATTATTAAAAATGGTGGAGCCGAGGGTACTCGAGTGACTTAAGAGAATCAGTAAGCGCAAAGCGAGCGTTAGAGTCTAATTTGGTTAAAGTATAGATTTACAAGTGACTTTGGTTTAATTCCAACTCACATGTTGTTTATAGGTTAACAGACTCGTCCCGAGCCATTTATAACCCCCAGTCGCTCAGGCAAGTTTTCTACCCGCTATACTGTTGTTGTGATGTATATATGTATATGCATTGTCTTGTGATAAATGCATATTTGTTATTAGCAAAGTCTTGCGATATATTGTAGCATGTGATATGGTATATATGCATGCCTGTTTCGTATTCTTGATTTATATATCTGTTGGTTCAAATGCTTATTAGTTGCATAATACCTATGCTAGAGATAAGCAGTAGTGGCATATACCCTTAGTATAGGGGACCCAAAGGCGAACATTTTCTAAACCGGGAGTCGATGCTCCCGAGTATATTATATATATATATATTTATATATATATGGATATAGTTTTTCAAAACTATAATCGAATAAGGTTTATTCGATAACTTTATTTTATTTAATGAATATTATTTGAATATTCATTTGAGGATGTATGACTCCGTTTATTTTATTTAATGAATATTATTTATAATATTCATTCGAGGTATTATGACTCCGCTTATTATTTAATAATATTCTTTATTTTATTAAAGAATAATGTTTCGATAATTAAACTTATTTTCGATTATTCAAATAAAGATCGTACTTTCGTATAAGTATATTTTTGGTTAATTATTATTCATTTCAAGTATAAGTTTTAAAACTTCTACTTCGATTATTTTTATAAGGATTATCTTTATGAGAATATTATTTAAATAATAATATTCAGATATTTCTAATATATCGGGACTGATTTATTTTAATAAATCAGCAGTACTCCAAACATTCTTAAAAATGTTTTCGAGTCTTCAAAATGATTTCTAAAAGTTAGGGCGGATCTCAAAACTCATTCTTTTATATTTAAGATCCTCCTTTCGAAGGGGATTTAAATACTCGCTCAAAACCTGGGGGATCCGGCTCTGTGGTGTATTTTACATTCGCAACGTGGTTGCTATTTTGAGAAAACAATTTGATTATTTGCCCAACGTTCGGGAAGTAAGTCCCTCTAATTGAGTCGGCATAAGCGACATGCCGGGGTACGGTCTATCAAAGTGTAAGTGGCTGGGTGGCAGTCCATCAACGCGTAAGAGGCCGGGTGGCGGTCCAGCACAAGGTCCTTATGTGGCCAGGGTGATGACCGGTGGGGGATTCATCCATCTACTAGTAGAAAATGTTACTTATTGGTATCTTTTCCTGATCAGCAAGATATCAGGTTTATGCCCAGGTTTTCTCCTTTCCAAAATTTATTGGATATTGCAACTCTGTTTATAATTTTCATAACAGAGGTTGTCAAGGAGTGTATGAAATGTGTATATATATAGGTGTATATATATCGGGACTTAATGAAGTATCTCGTAACTTCATTATTTATAATGATATTTCAAGGATTGAATCTATTCAAGTCTTATCTTGTAGTATCATCTGGGTGATGAACTTTTGAAACTGATTATAACTTGAACGGTGGTAGTTCAAGTAGTATTCGGATATAAGTATATGGGAGTATCTTGTAACTTCATCTTTTATACTTATATTTAGTAAATGATTATCTTGTGCATGTCAAAGATTTTCGGAAAAACATTGAGACAAGGTTAGATATATGAGATCACCTTGCAACGATATTTATTACAGTTATAAACGGGAACTCTGTGTATATTATACATGTCAGAGGATTTCAAAGATTGTGAAAAGTATATATGTACATATATACTGAATATTTTGTGACTTGGTCGCGGTAAGATATCAAACTTGGTTCATTTCTTCTTGACCAAGACTTTCATGAGTACTATGAGAAGGCTCATATATTGTAAATCATTATACATATTATTTTAGTGGGCTTGTTGCTCACCCTTGCTTTCTTCTTTCATCACACAACATCAGCTAGACAAGATGAACATGACCAAGCTTCCAATTCGCAAGCGGTTAGAAAATGTTCCGCAGTTTTCTGAAAGCGTTGATGCCGCCGTAGCTGAGGTAGGAGCTACCAATAGGCTAGGTTTTCAACTATTGATGAACCAGATTTATGTATATTTATGAATTATAATAATGGCAAAGAAATGTAAATTTTTTCAGAAACCCTTTTAAGGTGTATTGGCATATAATTGTGGAATAAAACGACTTGTGATTATTTTTGGATATTCATCTCTGAGACTATAACTTGTTGTGCGTGTGTTTATGGTGGGGTCACAGTACAGAATAGTTGATTATTTATTAAGATTGGGTGTTATTAAGGAAAATGGAACTCGCGACAACCCGGATCCCCGACCCCGGATTTGGGGGTTTTACAATCAGATTCTGAGAGGTTTAGCTTTCTTTGCATTTCCAAAAGAGTCGCATTGCTAGAGATGCTTAATTGGTCTTCTAATCTGAAAAATCTTCTCACACCTTTGTCATCTATGAACTCCATCAGCCAGTAGGGTCTTAGATGCACTCTTCTTCCCGTGTAAGGGATAATTAGAGTCTTTGGGAGTGTATCTTTAGCTCTAACACTCCTCAGTTCTTCAATCTTCTTCAATACCAATCTTCTTGCAGTAATGTTGAACCCAAAGTTCTTCTTGAAGGATGAATAAACTTTAATCAGTACAGCTTGGCTTTCTTGAAGGATCCTATGAAGAGGCCACTGAGTCTCCTTTCCTCCTTTGTACTTGGACACTAACCTTTCAGGTAGGTTTCTGTATGCATCAATTCCTCTCACTTCATCTAATTCATCCAGATAGAGGTTTAGATCAGAAAATTCTTTGATGTCACACAAGTACAGATAGTCTCCCTTACTAACTTTAGATTGAGCTTTGACTTATGACTTGGATTTGAGAGGTGACAGCTTCACTTTCTTGACTACTCTTGACTTTGTTCTTTTTGGATTGCTAAGGATTGGTGGATTGAAGTCAGGAATTGGTATCTTCTCCCATTCTATTGGCTCATCCTTGGGCACAATAGGTTCACCATGAATATTCCTGTAGGGATCCACCACCCTGATGTCTTCAAATACCACAGAGGGTATTGATGCTTGAGTTGTAGAAGGTGTGGATTCCTTAGGAAATTGATCTTCCAATTCCTTGTCAACAATATCCAGTTTCCTTTTAGTTCTTTAGCCAATTCCTTCTTTCTTGGAGAGTTCTTTTGTTGTTCAACTTGCTTCTTTGATTCAATAGCTTCAGATGGTTGAGAAGGAATTTGTTATGATGTATGTACAACATGTAGCTTGGCCAAGATAGCAATCTACTCTTTCTTTTGTTTAGTCTTTTTAGCATCCAGAGTAGTTTGCTTCTTTTCCTGCTTTAATCTAGCTTTTATTCACTCTTTGCTTGAGCAAATTGAGGTTGTCCAGCCACCAGACAAATTTCTTTCCCATTTTTGAAAATCTTGGCAATTCTCCTTTTGGAAGCTGAATCAGCTGGATCTTTATACAAAGCAATTGACCTTGACAGAAGCTTCTTCTCATCAGGCTTGGGTATCTCATACACAGTGTCCAAAGGGTTCTTCAGTGATGATTTCGAGTAGTTTACCCTTGGTTTCAGAATTATTTCAGCCTTTGGAAATTTAATGCAGGAAGGTTGTCCTCTTTCCAGATAATTCATGCTTATCTCATTCACACTAATTTGCTTGACTTGAGAGTGATGGATGGCTGACTTAACTGGTTCCTTGACAAGTTCAAACTTTTTCTGTATTTCCTCATCAATCTTCTCCCAGTTGACTAAACTCAACTTTTCCTTATCAGCTGCTCTTAAGTTGGCTGCTGCTGCATTGATCAGATCTATGCTATCTGTAACTGATGGCTTTGAGATAGTAATTGAAGGTACAATTACTTTACTGATTTGAATTTGAAGTCTCTCCCCCTCACTTGATCTTTTCTCCCCTTTTTGTTATCATCAATTTGAGTAGAGGAGGGGGTTTGAGCAGCCACCAGTTTTTGAAGTAGAGCAGTCTGTTGGGCTTGATGGAGATGAATAGCAGTTAAAGATGCTTCCATGGCTGACATTCTGGTGTCCAAGGAATCTATCTTGGTTGACAGATCAGAATTTTTCCTTAATTGCCTCTTGATGTCAAGCATTGTAGCTTCTGGAAATTTAGAGTCTATCATGTCTGAAATAGCCTTTTTCATCTCCTCAATATCATTCTTCATAGAATCCACATCTCTAGTGTTATGGATTAAAACTACTATATATTATTGCTGTATTTAATACTAAGGAACGTGAGCTCCAAGGCTCGATTTGACTGCTCTTGTGTTTCGTGACTCAATCTGCCTTAACAAGATGCCTACGTACCTTGCTGATTGCCAAGGATCAAGTCAAAAAACGTAGTTCTTGGTTTGTGGGGTGAGGCCCCTTATATAGATGCGGGAGTCCTTGAATTGGACTTGGTATAGGAGGCTTGGTGGATAAGCCTCTGAATTAGGATAGACTTAGGAGTCCTAGGAAGTAGGAAGTTGATTCCTTATCCTTTCAGGTCCCCTTGAGGCTAATCTCTAAGGATTTATATCCTCATCGGGACTCTTTTCAACATCTGATTTCTCCCTTATTAATTAATTACGAAATTAATTAATAATCAGGGCTTTTTGGGCCTCTTTTATTCCACCAGGCCTAATCTGGTCCGTCAGACTTAACCTTTCTGGTCTGAATATTATACATCTTATTATTATTGGGCCTAGCAGCCCATTAATTATAAAATCAGGACTTATTTATCCCTATCATTTGCCCCCCAACTTTTGGGAAACATTGATTAGGTTTCGCAGAAGTTAAATCTATTCGTTCCCTTACAGGGTTTCGTTTTTGCGTAAAGTGTGGAGCGACCTACACATTTACAACGAATCTTCCTTTTATTCAGAAATTATCTTAATTTCCAGGAATTTTTTCCCTAATTTTCTGGGATTTATCCTTAATTTTCTGGATTTTTCCCTTAATTTCTGGGATTTATCCTTAATTTTCTGGATTTTTCCTTAATTTTCTGAAAATATTACCATTTTTCAGAAATTATTTAAGGAATTTCCTTAATTTCTGGATTTTTCCCTAATTTCTGGGATTTATCCTTAATTTTCTGGATTTTTCCTTAATTTTCTGAAAATATTACCATTTTTCAGAAATTATTTAAGGAATTTCCTTAATTTCTGGATTTTTCCCTAATTTCTGGGATTTATCCTTAATTTTCTGGATTTTTCCTTAATTTTCTGAAAATATTACCATTTTTCAGAAATTATTTAAGGAATTTCCTTAATTTTCTGGATTTTTCCTTAATTTTCTGAAAATATTACCATTTTTCAGAAATTATTTAAGGGATTTCCTTAATTTTCCAGGATTTTTTCTTCTTTTTTTTTTTTTTTTTTTTTTTCTCCCTTTTTTCTTTTTTTTTTTTTTTTTTTTTAATACAATTTTCGACCAGGAATCCATTCGACCAGGATCCTGGTCGAATTAACCTTCAGTATGCCTTGGTCGATTGAATTTCGAGCAGGTTGGGTTCGAGCAAGATTCCTGGTCGAATTTCGGCCAGGATTTTTTCCTATATATTTTTTTTATTTTTTTTTTTTTTTATTTTTTTCTTTTTTTTTTATTTCGAATAGGATTTTTCGACCAGGAATTTTCGGTTAAGATTTTCGGTCAAGATCCCCATTTTTTGACCGAATTAACCACCATCTCTTGCCTTGGTCGAAGCTATTTCGGGCAGGTACTATTCGACCAGGATTTTACCTTGATTCCTGGTCGACAGTGTCAGGAAATATTCTGGTCGAACCAGTAAAATTTTTTTTTTTTTTTTTTTTTTTTTTCGAATAGGATTTCTTCCCTTTCGGTCAAGATTCTTACTTTCTGACCGAATTAACCTTCCTTCTAAGCCCTGGTCGAAGGATTTTCGAGCAGGAACATTTTGACCAGGATTTTTCTGTGTTTTCTCTTCGAAAGGTTCAAGAATACATATATATTTTTTGTATATCCTTGGATTCTCAATTCTGGGCTAAGACTTGGGCTCATTTTAACTGGGCCTATTCTCTAATTTGGCCTACCCTTTTTCCTGGGCTACAATAGAAAAAACCTTGGCCCATTTTCCTTGGTCCAACTAGTTTTTTGCAATTGGCCCATTGCTTTAACTGGGCTCCCTTCCCACTCTTTTTTCTTAAACATCATTTGGGCCTCAACATGGCTTGATTTTTCTAAAATTAGGCCCTTTTCTGAGATGGGCTTTCATTTTCTAAGCCCAAATTCCAAATCCTTCTAGGGTTTTTCTGGATTCTTCCAGATTCTTCAAAAACTTTAATTTTCCTCTGATTTTTGCTAGAACTTCCTGGATTATTCCAGAACCTTCTAAGTTTTGGGCCCAAATGGGCTTTTTTAAGGCCCATTATCCTTCTTCCTTGGCTATATAAAGGTGGGGTGAGAGTTTTATTTCTTCACACCTCTCATTTCATTTTACAACTTCTCCTCATCCCTCCTCCAACTTTCTAGCCTTTCCTTTCTCAAATCCCTCCTTTAGTTTTCCAACCTCTCCTTCAGGCTTTTTCTAGCTTTCTAATCTTTCTAATGGCTGACAAGAATTCTGAGAGGGCGGCCAAAATTGCCTCGGCTTCAAAACGAGGTAAGGATATCGAGATCCGCTCTTCATATATGTCTTTAATTGATATGATTAATACTAGGGGGGATGAATATCCCTCCACTGCACATCTCGACTCTTTTAATCACTGTAATACTTGGCATAACATAGATTTCAATAAACTAAATGCTCGTTATAACGTCCCTCCTCCCTTTAGACTAGTTCCAGTCTCTGGTGGTGACCGTACTTGCCACTGGAGGCCTGATACTCTCTTCATCTACACCGACGCCCTTAATGCTGGGCTCAGGTTCCCTTTCCATCCTTTTATCCCTCATCTTTTGGCCTGACTTACAAATCAACCCAGTGTCAGCTTCCTCCAAACGCCTGGAGGAATATTCTATGTTTTATGGTTTGTTGTCTTAGGGAGGGCTTTCCTCTTTCGGTAGCCGTTTTTAGGAAAGTCTTCAATGTTACAATAGTTCTTCTAATATTTGTGGCTGGGTTTATGTCAAACAAAGGCCCAAAAGCAAACATATCTTTAACTAGCGCCTCTATTCCTGATAATAATCCAAATTGGAGGAATAGTTTCGTCGGGTTACGTTGGGAGAATGGCGATTGGGGCACGCTCTTTCGATCTTCCTTCGGGAAGGTCAGTGATGGTAGCCTCAAATCCATTCACTTAACTCCTGAAGAAACTATCATTTATAATGGGCTCACTCAGGATGATGGCACCACCACCAGCTGGACTCTTTTAGAAGAGTTTTCCCTGATTCATGTGGGACTATCCTCTGTTTCTCAACAGGGTATTTCTCTTCCCTTCTCAATTTTCTTTATTTCACGCATTATTAACATCACTTATTTTGTCCTTTTGCTTTGTTTCAGCTGCTAAGGAGATTAACGAGGACAATGTCCCCTTGGTCGAGGAAACAGCTAGGATGAAGAAAGCTCGGTTAGCAGGCCTAGACACCAGAGGAAAGGCGACAGAGCCTATCTTCTTGAGAAAGCACAAGGAGCCTATGGGGGAGGCTTCAACTGAAGGAGCTGAGGGCCATAATGCTCCTATCACTGCTGCTGCCCCTGCTGCTGCTGCTACAGGCGCCTTTCAGCCTCTCTGGGGATTCCGCCGAGGGGATACCGTGGTTGGTTCCACGAAGCATGCTTGGGATTGGTCCTACCATAGCGTGACCCCAAAGGACTTTACTGATGTGGTGGCCACCCCTGACCTTGAGAGGATTAAGCTCATGGGAGCCCAATCTCTGGCTTCGGTATGCCTTCTCTTTTTTAAACTTATTTCTCGTTCTTGTAGCACTTTCTTGCCTTATACTTTGTTAATTGTTTTGTTTCAGTCTAACGCCTACTTTCAAGGCGCTGTGAGGCAAGCCGAATCATGGAAGCGGGCTTCTGATAAGGCCGATAATGCCCTCAGGAGGCAGCAGAAGAAGTATGCTACCCTGGAGAAGAAGCTCAAGCGCAAGGAGGAAGAACTCGGAGAGTCTAACGCCGAGCTGGTGGTACTTCGGGCGGAGAAGGATAAAGCTATAGACAATTATCTGGACTCGGAGGAGTTTGCCCAATCCATGAGGATTAGGGATGATTCAGTCTTTCCCGAGTTTTTTAGGACTGGTTGGGACACGGCCCTTGGGACCGTGAACGAGGCTTGTCCTGATATTAACCCGGCGGACTACATCTGCCCTGACGATGAGGCTTTGCTACAGAGGTTTCGTACCCGAGTAGTTGTCTCGGATCATGTTCCTCAGGATCCACTTCTTCCTCCTCCCGAGTCTTTTTCCAGACCTGCTGAGGATGACAGCTCTTCCTCCTCCGAGACGACGGAGACATCTAGCGAGAGCGGAGAAGACGATGATATGGACGCCGAGGGCACCTCAGCTCCTTAGAGCTTTTTCAGCCCTGCGTGGCTTTTTTATTTTCGAGACTTTATTTATCAAACTTTTGTAACATCTATCAGATCTATCTCATTAATCACCTTTTATGCTTTGCATCCATGCATTTGATTTTTATTTGTTAGGCCACAATCATACTTTGAAGAACTTATGAATTTCATAAAATTGTCTGGGATTCGTCCCTTACAAGTCTTAATAAATTTCGTAATAAAACTAAAACATATAAATCCTAAGCAAGCAAAGCTTCAAGGTGCTTTTCAACCTACTCGCCATCCTGACGAGTGAGAATCGTACTTCGACCATCTTACACGTAGTAAACCTTCAGGTTTTGTGCGTGCCAGGTTCTCGGGACTTCAAAACCATCCATAGTCTCCAGCTTGTAGGTTCCTCTACCCTGAACGCTCTTGACTCTATACGGCCCTTCCCAATTTGGGGCAAGCTTTCCTTTCTGTCCGACACCAGAAGCCTCTATTTTTCTCAAGACTAGGTCACCTTGTTTGAAAAACCTCTCTTTAACCCTTAGGTTGTAGTAGAATGAAGCCTTTTTCTGATATTCTACTATCTTTGCGTGTGCTTTATCTCGTACTTCATCGATTAAATCCAGGGCTAACTTCTGCCCTTCCTCATTTTCTTTTTCATCAAAAGCCTGAATCCTTGGAGAAGAATGTGATATCTCCACGGGAACTACTGCTTCCGCCCCATATGCCAACATGAAAGGAGTTGCATCTGTCGTGACTCTACAGGTAGTCCTATAAGCCCATAATATGGGAAGTATCTCATCTACCCAATTATTTCTCGACTTTTCGATCCTCTTCTTTAGTCCATCCAGGATTATCCGATTTGCTACTTCCGCTTGCCCATTGGCTTGCGGGTGAGCCACAGAGGTGAATCGTAACTCAATTTCATTTTCTTCACAATACTTCTTGAATTCCTCATTGTTGAATTGCGTTCCATTGTCAGTGACGAGGATACGGGGAATTCCATATCGGCACATGATGTTTTCCCACAGGAATTGTGCAACCTGCTTAGTTGTGATTTTGGCCAAAGGTTTGGCTTCGATCCACTTGGTGAAATAATCAATGGCTACAATCAGAAACTTCCTTTGTGCTGTGGCCATAGGAAAAGGCCCTAGAATATCCATCCCCCACATAGCAAAGGGAATAGGTGAGTTGATAGAGGTCAGCATCTCGGGGGGTTGTCTGGCGACTGGTGCATGCTTCTGACAACGATCACACTTCTTTACATATTCTTTGGCATCAGCCATCATTTCTGGCCAATAGAAGCCTAAACGAGTTATCTTATGAGCCAAGGCCCTGCCCCCCAAGTGTTGCCCACAAATGCCTTCATGCACTTCCTCAAGAGCCAAGCGTGCCTCATCCGGCCTGAGACACCTCAAGTAAGGAACCACGAAAGATCTCTTATACAGAATCCCATCTATCAAGGAGTACCTTAGTGCTCGAACAGTTAACTTTCGTGCTTCAGTTGCATCGCTTGGCAACCATCCGGTTTGAATGTGAGCCTTAATGGGATCGATCCATGACGTCCCCAGGCCTATGGGAGCCACAAGCTTAACATCTATGCTTCGCGTCTTTAAAACACGAAAGTATACACTCCCTGAACTTTCTTCTATCTCAGATGAAGCAAACTTTGATAGCGCGTCTGCCTTAACATTTTCTTCCCTTGGAATGTGCTCAACATGACATTCATTAAATTGGGTCATCACAGCCCTTACTAGGCGGACATATTTAGCCATTGTATCATCCCTTGCCTCAAATTCTCCCTTTACTTGGGATATGATCAGCTTTGAGTCTCCACGGACCTTTAAGTTTTTGACTCTAAGTGTCCCAGCTAGACCAAGGCCTGCTATCAGGGCTTCATACTCTGCCTCATTGTTTGTGGTTGGGAAGTCTAGCTTCATGGCATACTCAATTAAGAATCCATCAGGGCTTTGCAAAACCAACCCTGCTCCACTGGAATTTGTTTTTGATGCTCCATCAAAATAGAGAACCCAATATTCTTTCTCCTTGTCCCCATTGTCGACTCCCTTGTCTTGAGGTGTGGTATCTTCCTGCCCCCCGACTTCTTGGTTGGGTATGGTACATTCCACCACGAAGTCAGCTAGTGCCTGGGCTTTTATGGCTATACGTGGCTTATACTTGAGATCGAACTCTCCCAACTCTATTGCCCACTTAATTAGTCTCCCACTTGCCTTGGGACTGTGAATGATATTTCTCAGTGGCTGATTTGTTAGCACTTCAATTTGGTGAGCTTGAAAATAAGGACGCAGCTTTCTTGAAGCCATCACCAAGGCTAAAGCAAATTTCTCAATGGCTGAATAATTCAACTCAGCACCACGCAAAATTTTGCTGACATAGTATACGGGTTTCTGGACTTTCAGTTCCTCCTTAACCAACACCGCGCTCAAGGCGCTTTCTGAAACAGCCAAGTACAAGAATAAAACTTCACCCAGAACTGGCTTGGCCAACAACGGGGCCTGGCCCATATACTTCTTTAACTCTTCAAATGCCTTCTGATTTTCCTCACTCCATACAAAGTCTTTAATGTTCTTTAATGACTTGAAGAATGACAAGCACTTGTCTCCTGACTTGGAGATGAATCGCCCTAGCGCAGCAACCCTTCCTGTGAGTTTCTGAACATCCTTGACAGTTTTTGGGGGTTCCATGTCCAGGATTGCCTTTATTTTATCGGGGTTAGCCTCAATTCCCCTCTTTGAGACCATCAATCCCAAGAATTTTCCAGATCCTACTCCGAAAGCACACTTCGTGGGATTCAACATCATCTTGTGGTACCTCAGGACCTCAAAAGCTTCCCTCAAATGGGTTATATGATCAGTCTTTACTAGACTCTTGACTAGCATGTCATCAACATAGACTTCCATAGTCTTCCCAATAAGATCTTTAAAAATTTTATTCACCAACCTTTGATAGGTGGCTCCTGCATTCTTGAGACCAAACGCCATAACAAGATAACAATAAACACCAAAGTCAGTGATAAATGATACCTTTGGAATGTCATCCTTATGCATTTTGATCTGGTTGTATCCGCTAAATCCATCCATGAAACTCAACATCTCATGTCCAGCGGTGGCATCAATCAAAGTATCAATTCTAGGCAGCGGAAAATAATCTTTGGGACATGCATCATTCAGATCGGTGAAGTCTATACACATCCTCCACTTTCCATTAGCCTTCTTCACCATTACAGGGTTTGCTAACCACTCCGGAAATTGAATCTCCTCAATGAAACCAGCCTCTAAGAGCTTTTCCACTTCCTGCTTTATAGCCTCTTGTCTTTCCGGGGCAAAATTTCTTTTCTTTTGTTTTACTGTCTTCCGGCTTGGATCCACGTTTAACTTGTGGGTAATTAACCCCGGGTCTATGCCTGGCATATCAGCTGCTGACCATGCAAACACATCACTATTTTCTTGCAAAAATTTCACTAACTTCCCTCTAAGGGGCTCCTCTAATGTAGCTCCAATGAAAGTCATCCTCTCAGGATTCTTGGGATCTAAAGGAACCGAATCCAATTCTTCTGCTGGCCTTCCTCTATTCTCATCATTTTCTCGAACATCCATATCTTCAATAGGAAGAACCTGCCCCCCGACTCCATCTGCCCTCAAAGAGGCCACATAACAGCTTCTAGCCATTTTTTGATCTCCCCTCTCTTCTCCAATCCCGTTTCGGGTGGGAAACTTCATGACTGAATGGTAGGAAGAGGGGACTGCCTTGAAGGCATGTATCCCTGTTCTCCCCATGATAGCATTATAAGTTGAACTAGCCTTTACCACCACAAAATCCAGCATCTGTGTTGCTTGCCTTGGCTCCGTACCTATGGTGGTTGGTAATTTAATTATCCCTTCCACAGGACATTCTACTCCAGCAAATCCATATATCGGCATGTCGGTTGGTGTCAACTGGGAGTCGTTATACCCCATCTTTAGAAAGGTGTCGTGGAGCAAGATATCCACAGAAGCACCATTATCCACAAGGACCCTCTTAACCGGGCTATTTCCTATTATCGGCGTTATGACCAGCGGGTCGTCATGGGGAAACTTCACACCCTCTAGGTCGGAATCATCAAAAGCCAATGTTACTTCTGTCCTGGCCCTCTTCGGGGCTTCTCCAACAATATGCATAACCTCTCTAGTATATGCCTTTCTGGAATTTTTGGACAATCCAGCAGCAGTTGGACCTCCAAAGATCGTGTTTATCACAGGCCCTCGAGGTCTCGGCCCTCCATAAATGGTGTTTATAACTGGTCCTCTAGGTTGGGGATTCCGCCCCTGATCATCTTGGTCCCTCCTACGATCTTCAAAGTTCTTCCTTCCATTATTGTTTCTGTCTCCTCCATCTCCAGTATACTTGTTCAGCCTTCCTTTTCGAATCAAAAACTCAATTTCATCTTTCAACTGCCTACACTCATCGGTGTCATGACCAACATCTTTGTGAAACCTGCAATACTTGCCCTTATCTAGCTTGGCGGGATCAGCCTTCAAGGGCTTAGGCCAGCGAATATCTCTGTCTTTCTCAATCTCCATCAAAATCTGACTTCTGGGGGCATTCAGCTTAGCGTATTCAGTGAACTTTTGCCCAGGTCCTCCCTTCTTGGGGGTTGAATCAGGGTTTTGTTCAGTTCTAGGATACTTATCCTTAGCGATGTACTCCAAATCAGTTTTTCGTTTCTTGCCTCCAGTGGGCTCATTACTTACTACGGTCTTCCTCATACTCTCTTCAACCTTGATATACTTCCCTGCCCTCTCTTGGAGCTGCAACATGCTCTCAGGGGGTCGTTTGGCCAAAGACATCTTGAAAAACTCATCCCTAGTTCCTTGTTGCAGCGCTATCATGGCTACCTTATCATCAAGGTCTGGGACTTTTAAAGCCTCCTTTGTAAAACGATTTAGGTAATCTCTTAAGGATTCTTTAGCTCCCTGCACAAGACTCATAAGAGATGCTGAACTTTTCTCATGGACTCTTCCACTGATGAATTGCTTAATAAAAGCCTGACTTAATTCTCTGAACGATCCAATAGAGTTTGGGGGCAGGCGACTGTACCATCTTTGAGCCATACCCGACAGGGTTTGAGGGAAGGCCCGACACTTTATAGCATCATTCACGGGTTGCAGCAGCAGTGCATTAGAGAATGTCCTAACATGATTAGCGGGGTCTCCCGTGCCATCATAGGCTTTGATAGTGGGCATCTTAGATTTTCTTGAGATATGGGCATTCATTATCTCTTCTGTGAAGGGTGGAGTTGGATCATCAGGATCCCCAAGGGGAAGGAGATTGCTTGGATCAGTTCTTGGGACAGCAGCCCTTCTTCTTACCGGACCATCCAGGTCTATGATAGGAGGAGGATTTCTCCCCCTAGGAGGTATGTGGGGTCTGGTGGCTTGGTAAGCCTCCAAATCACGCCTCAGCCTTTGGATTTCAGCCTCATGAGCCCTGATCTTTTCCTGCACTTCTTGGGGATTCGCCCCTGGGGTGCTTTGGGGGCGTTGCCTTCCATCGGCCATTGGCTCTTTTCCAGGACGCCTCCTTCTTGGGGCCACTTCATCATCCGAAGATTCGGAGTCTCTCTCAGTGTATGGACCAGAAAATTCCCGATCCTCAGGGATAGGATCCAAACCTCGTATATAGGGGGGCGACCGCCCTCGTGCTTCGCTTCGCCCAGCATATCCACTTCCTCCAACCTCAGGGTGAAGGGGCATCCCATAAGGGGGGTTAGTAGTAACAATAGTTGAGTATTCATACCCGACGGGTCGAGAATTCACAGGTATATGTATTTGTTGAACTTGAGGATTCGTACCTTGAACAGTCGGGGGAGTTGTCCCTTGTGGCTGAGGATGAGTTGCCCCTGTCTGGGCTTCCCCCTGAGTAGATGCATAAGTTGAATGGGGAGGAACCTCCACGGTTGATGAAATCACCTGGGTTGTCCCTGATGGTGTTCCCTCCTCCAGAGTGCTGGTTGTTCTCCGTGTTCTCGCCATGGTTGTTGTTGCGTAACTTCCCACAGACGGCGCCAAATGTTATGGATTAAAACTACTATATATAATTGCTGTATTTAATACTAAGGAACGTGAGCTTCGAGGCTCGATTTGACTGCTCTTGTGTTTCGTGACTCAATCTGCCTTAACAAGATGCCTACGTACCTTGCTGATTGCCAAGGATCAAGTCAAAAAACGTAGTTCTGATTTGTGGGGTGAGGCCCCTTATATAGATGCGGGAGTCCTTGAATTGGACTTGGTATAGGAGGCTTGGTGGATAAGCCTCTGAATTAGGATAGACTTAGGAGTCCTAGGAAGTAGGAAGTTGATTCCTTATCCTTTCAGGTCCCCTTGAGGCTAATCTCTAAGGATTTATATCCTCATCGGGACTCTTTTCAACATCTGATTTCTCCCTTATTAATTAATTACGAAATTAATTAATAATCAGGGCTTTTTGGGCCTCTTTTATTCCACCAGGCCTAATCTGGTCCGTCAGACTTAACCTTTCTGGTCTGAATATTATACATCTTATTATTATTGGGCCTAGCAGCCCATTAATTATAAAATCAGGACTTATTTATCCCTATCAAGGGGTGATCGCAGCCCGGTTTGGTTTGGTTTATATATTAAATTGGAAACAAACCGCATAATTACGATTTTGAAAAAATTCAAACTAATCTGAACCTTGTAACCCAATAAAACTAAACCACTCAGTTCAGTTTTATTCGGTTTGGTGTAGCAGATTTTGGCGGTTTACGACATTTCTTATTAGTGAACTCGGAAAATAAAATAATATTTCTTCTTTCTTTTTTTTGCTGCAACATCAAGTTCCTTGAGATTTGACTTAGAATCCAGCTTAGCAGCTGCTATTTGGATCAGATCAATGTTGTCCAATACTGGTGGCTTTGGTAATGTAATTTCTGGAACTATTACTTGGCTGATTTGAACATTTAACACATGCTCCCCCTTACTGGTTTGCCCTCCTTGACTAACTGGGATGGTTGAATTTTTCTCCCCCTTTTTGTTATCATCAAGTAGAGTGGAGGTAGAAGTTTGTGCAGCCACCGACTTTTGAAGCAACTGAGTTTATTGTGCTTGATGTAGATGAATAGCTGTGAGAGAGGCTTCTATTGCTTTCAGTCTTGTGTCCAAGGAATCCACTTTAGTTGCAAGATTGGAATTCTTTCTCAACTGTCTGTTGATGTCAAGCACTGTTGTATCTGGAAATTTAGCATCCAATCTTTCAGAGACATCCTTCTTGACTTGGTTAATCTCTGTTTTGATTGAAGTGACATCTTGATTGTGTTGAAGAGCTTGTATTTGATGTAGTTGTAGAGAGTTGAGGTGTGCTTGTAGAAGCTTCTTGGTGCTAGCATTAATGGTGGCTTGAAGAGCAGTGTGTGTCTGTTGAATGATGTGAAAAAGAGTTGTCTTGAAATGTTGCTCATCACACTCTTTAGAAAACACCCAAGGTGGAATGTTTGATCTAGAGTTAGGGCCTGCTTCTCCCCTATGTCCATGAACTCTTCTTCATCACCATCTTCATCTCCAAAGAACTCTTCAGACTCACCAGTTCCATAGTCAACATCATCACCAGCTTTAGGTGGCATGACTGTGATGGTATCCTTTGCTTTTTGCATTGATGCAGTTGTATGCACCAAGTTAAGCATCTTTTCTGCAACCACATTGTCCTATTCAGCTAGAACTTGATATGCTGACAAAGGGTGAGTAAATGCCTCAGCTTCAAAAGAAACAGATTCTAAAACAGCTTGATATTCTTGCTTAATTAGCTGTCTCTTATCAGCCTCATTGACATCCATTAACTCACTTACAATGGGCTCTTCCCATTCAGTTGTACCTGTTTTTCTCTTATTTTTTCTCTGTTCTTGCATCAAGGGCTCCCCTTGGCTCACCACCCTCACACCCTCACCTTCACCTACTAAGGTGGAACTCCCCTCACTTACTTTTGCCTGAATGGAAGAAATAGCCTGCATATGTTCATTCTTTTTCTCTCCTTTTGCCTGAGTGCAACTCAGTCTCTCACTCAGTTCACTCCCTTCCCTCAGTCCTAAGAGTGATTGTACAACTACTAACTCGTCTACACTTGTAACAATTATTGACATTTCAGTGTGTGTAGTGAGTACCGACGGATGAGAAACATCCATCGGGGTAGTAGTTAGGATAGCCGACGGATGACTTCTGTTAGGCACATCCATCGGGATACAATCACTAATCGATAGATCAATAATATCCACCGGAATAGAAGAAATGAATAAGTTTGGAGTGGAGACTATTGTAGACTCTGTGCAGATTGATGATAATTTGGGCACAGATGTCTCAACAGTTCCTAAAAGAATTGGCAAGTGAGCCAACAAATCATCTAAAAGATGATGCTCACCTGCACTAGATTTTGGCTTCTCCAACAGAGTTAAAGTAGGAGAATCAGGGATTGATGTGTTGATCATATCCACATCTAGAGAATTTGTGGGAGAGTTTGGTGTTTGGGGTGCTTCTATAATTAAAGATTTTGGCTGTGACTCCATATTTATTGGAGCCACATCAATCTGAATTTGAGATGGTGTAGTGACTGAGTCTTTAGCTTCAGTTTGCACTATGTGTGTTCCCTCTGCATCCCCAATGGTTTTAGATCTCTTCTTTCTGGCATAAGTTTGGGGTGAGCTTGTATCCCTTACCCTCTTGGCTTGTGCTCCTGGTTGGGAGCTTGTTTCAATAGTAACATCCTTTTGGGAGGATGAAACTAGAATTGAGATGAATTCCTTATTAATCACCACAGTCTGTTGGGAAACTATGGTGTGGCTAGGCTTGGGTACACTTACCTCTCCATCCTTATCCTTGGGGTTTCTTTGATGTTCACCCTGTCCCTCACCTACCTTACCACCCTTCACACTCCCCTATTTAGTTTTGGTAGATTTTGCAACTGGTTTCTTTTGAGATAAATCAGAGGGGGTTTTCTTTGGTTTGGATTTGGAAACTTTTATTTTGGTGGCTTGGGTAGGCATCTGTTGGGTCATTGACACAGATGTCATAGCCACACTCAAAGGCAAAGAAATTTGGGAGGTTGGAATAGTAGAGACATTGGTGCTTACTGTTGGGTTCCGAAGGCATAAAACGCAGCGGATAAACGTAAATAAAACAAAAATTCGAAACCCAAAAACAGGATCCATGTATAATTATGGGCAGATTATGGAGATAACGAATCATACCTTTCAAGAGATTAACTTTTACGAACTCAACGGAGATCCTAGCTATCACGCTTTGTGTCTACCTCTCGGAGAAACACCTCTATGGTATCCACACGAGCACCTTCAAGAACGTCTCACGAACTTGACTACAGAATGGATGTACTAGCCTCCTTCTTGACGATCTGAATTGCCTCTGCCTCTCTTTGCTGCTAGGGTTTTCTTAAAAACATTCAAGCCTCTTTAACCTCTCATTATCTATTTATAATGACTGATTAAAAAGGCCCATAATAGCAAAGCCCAACCCTAGTAGGTATTGGATTAAATAATAAAAACGAATTTCTATTATTTAATTAATAACTAAGTCATACTTAATTATTATGGGCAAAAACATTCCTTTTAATTCGAATTTATATTATCTCAATTAAGTCTTACTTAATTATAATAAAATTCAAATAATCATCAATTAATTTAAATCCATAATTTAAATTAACTATTCCATTAAGTGCTCTATTTGTGCGACCCTATAGGCTATTATTTAATTGGCAATAATTTTATTCTCTAATAAAATTATAAACAATGAGCGGTATCTAGTAATACATCATTGTTACCCAATTAAACAATAATTAAATCGTGATTAGATAAAACCTTTCGTGATTAATGTTTTTCCGTGTAATATAATCCCTTTAACCATACATATTATAGATTAAACTCGAGGCATGTATTTAGTCATCCTCTTCAACATTTAATCTGGGTTTACTTGATGCATGAGTAGATTATTGAAACAAATCATTATTTGAGCATGGCCATGCTTTTATAATCTCACTCAATCAAGAGGCCAATAATATCTCTCCTAATTATAGGAGGGTTAAATCCTTTATCTATCATTCATATTTCTCATACGACTCATGATATACCCGATGTCCACTTTTATCATCACCCGATCAAAAGTAACTTTTAATGTAGTCAAAGTATATTAATCCTCGTAGAGAAATATAATGATTTCAAGTCAAAGGATCGTTACACCATTATCACTGTGAGTCTTTCTTATGACTTTATTAAACATGAAGAATCTCACTGTGGGTCTGTCCAGTACCATGTACTCTCACATGTACCTATGTATTGACTTCAGTATCCCCATACTTATAACCAATGAGATGTGGTTATCTTGTCAAACAACATACTAGTCTATCTATGTATTATTATTGTCCTATATAATAATACTCGACTAGGGACCTTTAAGAATATGATATATTATATAATCTCAAGTTCAAGTCATGTACTTAAACTATACAATTTGTATCATGATTCTAAGGACATTTATTATGCTAACAAAATATCGCAGTAATTAAGGTCATAATAAATACATTTATTGAATGATCAACTGACATAAAGATAAAAGAATAATGTATTGCCTCTAGGGCACCTACACTAACAATCTCCCACTTGCACTAGAGCCAATCACCCATATATCTAATACCCATGGAACTAGTGTGACCATCGTGCTTCTGCTGCGACAAGCCTTTGGTCAGTGGGTCTGCAATGTTATCATTTGTGTGCACTTTACATATGTGTATATCACCCCTTTCATTAATCTCTCGAATAAGGTGAAATCTCCTGAGTATATGTTTAGCCCGGGAGTGTGATCTAGGTTCTTTAGCCTGTGCAATGGCTCCATTATTATCGCAGTATAGATCAATGGGATCTGCGATCGATGGAACCACTCCCAAAACAGAAATGAACTTTCGAATCCAAACGGCCTCCTTAGCTGCTTCACAAGCTGCAATGTACTCAGCCTCCATTGTAGAATCAGCTACTGTTTCTTGCTTTGAACTCTTCCAGCTTACAGCACCTCCGTTTAGACAAAACACAAAACCAGACTGTGATACAGTATCATCTCTGTCTGTTTGGAAACTTGCATCGGTGTAACCTTTTACAACGAGTTTCTCTTCTCCTCCATACACCAAGAATGAATCTTTAGTTCTTTTCAGGTACTTAAGAATATTCTTAACTGCCGTCCAGTGACCTTCACCCGGATTAGACTGGTATCTGCTCGTCATGCTCAAAGCATACGAGACATCTGGGCGAGTACATACCATTGCATACATGATAGATCCAATTGCTGAAGCATATGGAACTTTATTCATGTGGTCCTTCTCATCCAATGATTTCGGACATTGGTCCTTAGAGATCGTTATCCCTTGAGACACAGGGACATATCCCCTTTTTGCATTTTGCATTCCAAAACGATGCAAAACCTTATCAATGTATGTGCTCTGACTTAGACCGATCATCCTTCTAGATCTTTCTCTATAGATCCTCATTCCTAGAATGTAGGATGCCTCTCCTAAGTCTTTAATGGAGAAATTGCTCCCTAACCACGTCTTAACAGCCTTTAGAGAAGGTATGTCATTCCCCATTAGTAGTATATCATCAACATATAGTACTATGAATGCCACATAGCTCCCATTAACCTTCTTGTAAACACACGGTTCATCTTCGTTTTGAACAAAGCCATACTCTATGACTATTTCATCAAAACGGATATTCCATCTCCTAGAGGATTGCTTCAATCCATAAATGGATCGACGCAATTTACATACCTTGCCAGCATTCCTTGGATCGACAAAACCCTCAGGTTGTGTCATGTACACATCCTCTTCAAGGCTTCCATTAAGGAAGGCTGTTTTGACATCCATTTGCCAGATTTCATAATCATGGAATGCTGCAATGGCAAGTAAAATCCTTATAGACTTGACCATAGCCACTGGTGAGAAAGTTTCATCATAGTCAATACCATGAATTTGTTTGAAACCTTTTGCAACCAGCCTAGCTTTATAGGTCTGAACATTTCCATCCATGCCCTTTTTCTTCTTAAAAACCCATTTGCACCCTATGGGTTTTACCCCTTCAGGTGGATCAACCAAAGTCCATACTTGGTTTTCGTACATGGAATCTATCTCGGATTTCATGGCTTCAAGCCATCTCTTAGAGTCTGGACTGTTCATAGCATCTTGGTATGTGAGAGGCTCATCTTCATCTATGAGCATCAAATCACCACACTGAGTCATGAGAAATCCATATCTCTCTGGCTCATGGCGAAATCTACCAGATCTACGAACAACCTGTGTTTGTTGAGCATTATCATTATTCTGCTCTTGTTCCACTTCAGGTTCAATGCTATTTTGCGGTTCTCGATCTTCATCGAGATCTATAGTTCTCCCACTGTTTCTTTTGGAAACAAAATCTCTTTCCATGAAGACAGCATCTCGAGCAATAAACACTTTCTGCTCAGAAGGACTATAAAAATAATACGCCTTTGTTTCATTAGGGTATCCTACAAAAATGCACTCTTCGGATTTAGGTCCAAGCTTGTCAGATTCTTGACGTTTCACAAATGCCTTACATCCCCAAACTTTCATAAAGTTCATGCCTGACCGTTTCTCTTTCCATATCTCATATGGAGTCTTTTGAACCTTCTTAGTAGGAACACGGTTAAGTGTGAAAGCCGCTGTTTCTAGAGCGTAACCCCAGAAACTAATTGGAAGATCTGCATGACTCATCATCGATCGCACCATGTCCAACAAGGTGCGATTTCTCCTCTCTGAAACTCCATTCCATTGAGGTGTTCCTGGCGGAGTGAGTTGCGATACAATACCACACTCTTTCAAATACTCTCTAAATTCGGTGCTTAAGTATTCACCCCCACGATCGGATCGTAAGATCTTAATACTTGCATCTCCGCCAATTTGCTTCTCTACTTCAACCTTGTATTCTTTAAATTTTTCAAAAGAATCGGATTTGATCTTCATAAGATATACATATCCATATCTACTGAAATCATCAGTAAATGTTATGAAGTAGTAGTAGCCTCCTCTAGCCATTACACGCATTGGGCCACATACATCACTATGTATTAGCTCCAGACGTTTAGTGGCCCTTTGACCCTTACCAGTGAAAGGGGCTTTAGTCATCTTACCAAGCAAACAAGATTCGCATTCTTGGTATGATTCAAAATCAAACTTATCCAAGTATCCATCCTTATGTAATTTGGATATGCGTTTCTCATTTATGTGGCCTAGACGACAATGCCAGAGGTATGTTTGATTTGAGTCATTTATTTTAAGTCGTTTGTTTTCTATATTACAGACAGGGTTATCTATATCAAGAACATATAAACCATTAAATAAACGCGCAACACCATAGGTTAAATCATTCAAAGCAAAAGAGCAACTGTTGTTCTTTATTGTAAACGAAAAACCTTTCTTGTCCAAACAAGAAACAGAAATAATGTTTCTGCGAATCGCAGGCACGTAAAAACAGTCTTCTAGTTCTAAAACAAGCCCAGAGGGCATAGATAAATAATAAGTCCCTACAGCTAAAGCAGCAACTTTTGCTCCATTGCCTACTCTTAGGTCCACTTCTCCCTTAGCCAGAGTTCTACTTCTCTGCAGGCCCTGCACATTTATACAAATGTGAGAAGCACATCCAGTATCAAATACCCAGGATGTAGAAATAGACAAATTGACTTCTATAACATAAATACCTGATCCAGAAATCTGAACTGCTTTCTTTTTCTTCAGATCCTCCAAGTAAATTGGACAGTTTCTCTTCCAGTGACCATCTTTCTTACAGTAGTGACATTCACCCTTGGCCACACCACCTTTAGGCTTTAAAGCCTGTTTGGGACCTGACTTTGGCTTGGTTGTAGAATCAGATCCAATCTTCTTCTTACCCTTCCATTTTCCCTTCCCTTTGGCCTTACCTTTATTTCCCACCATCAGTATGGGAGCAGGTTCAGCTGTCTTCATGTTGGTCTCATATGTTCTCAACATATGCAACAATTCAGTAGGTGTTTTGTCAAATTCATTCATATTGTAGTTCACAACAAACTGAGTGAATTTGTTGTTCAAAGAATTCATGATTAGGTCAATACCAGTTTCCGGACCAATCGGGAAACCCAAAGTTTCAAGGTACTCAATGTAACCAATCATCTTCAGAACATGTGGGCCAACTGGTTCACTCGCCCCTTGTTTGCAATTAAAAAGTGACTTACTCGTGTTGAACCTTTCTTGACGAGTTTGGCTTGCAAACATGCTTTGCAAGTGCTCATTGATAGTATATGCATCCATATGCACATGTTGTCTTTGAAGCTCAGCACTCATAGTTGCCAACATAAGACATGCAACATCATTTGCATCATTCTCATCCTTTGTGCGTGCTGCTCGTTCATCAGCAGTAGCACCCTCAGGAAGGGGGCCTGGAGGAGGAATATCAATGACATGAAGCTTGCGCTCCTGCCTGAGGACAATCCTCAAATTCCTCTGCCAGTCTAGGAAGTTGTTTCCTCCTGTCAGCTTGTCCTTCTCAAGGACTGAACATACGGATAGTGTGTTTGTGTTGTTTGCCATTACTCAGTATCTACAATAATAAAAGCGCAAAATAAACATTAGATTGTCTGAGTTAAAATTTTATGTTCATATGATTATGATATATTCGTAATATATCTCCCACTATTTTTTTTTATCAAATTAATAGCCCTAACTATTAATTCGGAAAGTATATCCCATAAATCTTTCTAGTGAGCCAAGATCCATATTTCGTCATGTTCTAAGTCAACCACTGGTATCCTTAAAACATGATTATTTAGGTAGACAACAGTTGTCAATTATATCATATATAATTCTTGGATAATTTGGTGAACAACAATTGATCTTATCTATCTAATAGATTTTTAACCAAACTCTATGCTTCTAAGTTCATAATAGTTGAATATAACCGTTTATATTCACCTTATTATGATGACTCAGTTAAGTTAGACCCAATGATACAACGTCCGAATATAACCGTTTATATTCGTCGCATTTCACCATGATAGATAGGAGTCCCCTGCCACTGACAGCCCTTCCCCTTATCGATCTAGGATTTAATGAGTGTTCATTCATTGGAAAGCATCTGATTAAAACTTAATATTTTTACTTAGGGATTTTAATTTAGAACGATCATGATCCCATCATAAAGAGATTCCCAATTTTTCCTTGAATAAAATACTTCAAATCAATACTCGTCAATGGTTTGATTTCCAGGTAGTGGAGGAGTCACATCGGTCTCGCTTAAAACCCACAGCCTTACAAGTTCTATGAACCCGTTGTTGACAAAATCGCCCCATGTCAGAAATAAAGAAAATTCGTATTTTATTCCGTGTTTCATAAACACGAGAATCTCATGATCGTTTGTTAATTTTAAATCTTGAGTCGTTACAGATTTTATCTTGTTTAAAGGCATGGCATGGGTGATGTATCTAATACATACATACATCATTAATCTAATTAAAACATGCATTTTTCTACTCTACACATACTATTTATACATCATATGAAAAGTACGTAAAGTAAACGTGCAATAGTTATGGCCCAATCCTATGTGATCTTTTCAGGCTAATGAAAAGATCAAGGTCAATCTATGGTGTAAAAATAACTATTACATATGTCTTCTCTATTGCTTCCATTGTCTCCTTGGCCTCCATAGGATGCCTCCTCTTTCCCTTGTCCTTCTAGGATGTTACATTAAGAATTATACTAATGAACTTACAAAAGAACTCGAGTTACATTCGAGATAAAACAACTACAAATAGAAAACGACATGCAAGTCGTATTTATTACAAACCAAAAGAATAAACCATTACAACTAAGGTCTTAAGGCCATAACTATGCACCATGCTCAGTAACCATTAAAGAACATGATAGATCATATAAAGATGACATACTATTTATCACTTATCATGATCCAATCAAGAATAATAAATAAGTAAAGCATATGTCATAAGCACAAATTAAAAACTAAACCCTAACCACGCGGTTCGACCTCCGCGGTGAGGTCGCTGGGGGGGTTCGGGGGGGCAGCGAGCCCCCCGATGGCGGAAATTTTTGCAAAATCAAGTATCAGAATACTAGAAAAACATGTATCAGAATACTATTCCAGAAGCATGTATCAGTATACACACGATCCATATCCCAGTTACCAAAAACGTGTATCAGTATACATATTTTAAGAGATCGCATACATATGAGTTATGGCAGATCTTAAACATACTAGTATCATCATATAGATCATTAACAGATTCATCATATCATTCATATAACATAACTGTTATCATGGCAGACTCATATAACATAACTGTTATCATGGCAGACTCATCACACATGCATACTTGTAAAAATACAGTAAACACGTAACCAAATCAGCCCCTTATACACGTAGCTCTGATGCCATTGTTGGGTTCCGAAGGCATAAAACGCAGCGGATAAACGTAAATAAAACAAAAATTCGAAACCCAAAAACAGGATCCATGTATAATTATGGGCAGATTATGGAGATAACGAATCATACCTTTCAAGAGATTAACTTTTACGAACTCAACGGAGATCCTAACTATCACGCTTTGTGTCTACCTCTCGGAGAAACACCTCTATGGTATCCACACGAGCACCTTCAAGAACGTCTCACGAACTTGACTACAGAATGGATGTACTAGCCTCCTTCTTGACGATCTGAATTGCCTCTGCCTCTCTTTGCTGCTAGGGTTTTCTTAAAAACATTCAAGCCTCTTTAACCTCTCATTATCTATTTATAATGACTGATTAAAAAGGCCCATAATAGCAAAGCCCAACCCTAGTAGGTATTGGATTAAATAATAAAAACGAATTTCTATTATTTAATTAATAACTAAGTCATACTTAATTATTATGGGCAAAAACATTCCTTTTAATTCGAATTTATATTATCTCAATTAAGTCTTACTTAATTATAATAAAATTCAAATAATCATCAATTAATTTAAATCCATAATTTAAATTAACTATTCCATTAAGTGCTCTATTTGTGCGACCCTATAGGCTATTATTTAATTGGCAATAATTTTATTCTCTAATAAAATTATAAACAATGAGCGGTATCTAGTAATACATCATTGTTACCCAATTAAACAATAATTAAATCGTGATTAGATAAAACCTTTCGTGATTAATGTTTTTCCGTGTAATATAATCCCTTTAACCATACATATTATAGATTAAACTCGAGGCATGTATTTAGTCATCCTCTTCAACATTTAATCTGGGTTTACTTGATGCATGAGTAGATTATTGAAACAAATCATTATTTGAGCATGGCCATGCTTTTATAATCTCACTCAATCAAGAGGCCAATAATATCTCTCCTAATTATAGGAGGGTTAAATCCTTTATCTATCATTCATATTTCTCATACGACTCATGATATACCCGATGTCCACTTTTATCATCACCCGATCAAAAGTAACTTTTAATGTAGTCAAAGTATATTAATCCTCGTAGAGAAATATAATGATTTCAAGTCAAAGGATCGTTACACCATTATCACTGTGAGTCTTTCTTATGACTTTATTAAACATGAAGAATCTCACTGTGGGTCTGTCCAGTACCATGTACTCTCACATGTACCTATGTATTGACTTCAGTATCCCCATACTTATAACCAATGAGATGTGGTTATCTTGTCAAACAACATACTAGTCTATCTATGTATTATTATTGTCCTATATAATAATACTCGACTAGGGACCTTTAAGAATATGATATATTATATAATCTCAAGTTCAAGTCATGTACTTAAACTATACAATTTGTATCATGATTCTAAGGACATTTATTATGCTAACAAAATATCGCAGTAATTAAGGTCATAATAAATACATTTATTGAATGATCAACTGACATAAAGATAAAAGAATAATGTATTGCCTCTAGGGCACCTACACTAACACTTACCTCACTTACCCGAGGGCCCTTCATGATTGGAAAATAGAAAAAGGGCACCTCTTTGTGATGACTTTCTCTGTTAAGGTCTGCAATCACTCTCCTTTCTTGAACCCAACAATCCAATTTGTTGGTTGGGTTCTTAATGACAAAATTCTTAATAAGATGGTTAGCAAAAAATCATAAAGAATCTAGAATAATAGACATTTTTACCTCTCTTTTTAATTTCCCCTAACTTGTAACCTAACTCAAACACGATCATGTCACTGAAATTATAGTACTTATCAGTAACTAGCATATAAAGCATTTTAAGCATGGCAGTGTTTATAGAATCAAAATTACTTACTCTACCAGAAAACACCTTGGTAACTACATCACACAAATAACTCCACTCTTTTCTAAGACCTAGCCTTCTAATCTCACTTAACTTAGTGGTAAGAAGAGCATAGCCAATAAAATTAAGCATGGTAACTAAATTAGCATCTGTGTGTGGTTCAGTAGTAGTGTTCTCAGGAATCTTAAAGCATGCCTGAATTGTATCACTGTTAATGCAGAATTGCTTACCTTTAAGAGTAAAAGTTATAGTTTTGTCAGTAGACTGGTACACAACAATTGTCCATATCTCTTCCACAACTTCACAGTAGATTGTGGGTGATTGCAACATAGCATAACTGAGTTTGCATCCCTTCACAAAGTCCATCATTTTGTGAAAATCTTCAGATGCAGGAATTTCTTTGTTCACAAGTGCAACAAAGTTGTTCTTCTCATAGATGAACCCTGACCGAGACATGATTTTGACTACTGGTGCCATTGTTAAAGAGAGGAAATTTGCAGTGAGAGAGAGGATTTTGCTTTGAGGAAGAAGATAGCAGTTAGTTGCAATAGAGAATGATAAAAGTTAAAAATAAACTTGAAGTAAGGCTTTTATGTATTCTCAGATTAAAAAGGAATAAAAAATTAAAGTTAAAAGTTAAAGACCCAATCAAAATTGCCCAAAATAGCCGTTTAAAAAATAAAATAAACTGTCAAAATTCTATCAATTATCCGTCGTGATATACTTACAGACTGTAAGTATATCCGATGAATAATGTTTAGTACTTTTAACAGCTAAGATGTAGACAATTCGACGGATGAGAATAAAGCAATTATCCGTCGGGTTTAAAATAATCCACAAAAGTATTTGATTTTTACCGAGCTATTTCATTTCGACGGATGATCAAACTCGATGGATGATGAACATTTGTCAAGATGTAAATTTTGACTTAGCCAAAATTTCATCTAAAACAAAAAATCAATTAAGTTTCCGACTGCATTATAACTTGCAAAATTATCTGAAATGATTTAAGAATAATTAAGCATACCTAACTCACTTACAAACCTAGAAAAGGTGGATTCATCAAGTGGCTTGGTAAAGATATCTGCAAGCTGCTTCTCACTTGGAACAAAATGAAGTTCCACAGTACCATTCATCACATGTTCCCTAATGAAGTGGTACTTTATGTCTATGTGCTTTGTTCTTGAATGCTGTACTGGATTTTCAGTGATGGCAATTGCACTTGTGTTATCACAGAAAATAGGACTTCTATCCACTTGCAGACCATAGTCCAACAGTTGGTTTTTCATCCATAAAATCTGTGCACAGCAACTACCAGCAGTAATATATTCAGCTTCAGCTGTAGAAGTAGAAACTGATTTTTGCTTTTTACTGAACCAGGATACTAGCTTGTTTCCTAGAAATTGATAGGTTCCTGTTGTACTTTTTTCATCAATTTTACAACCTGCATAACCTACATCTGAATTACCATTTAGATCAAAACCAGAATCTCTAGGGTACCAAATGCCAAGTTTTGGTGTTCCGTTGAGATATCTGAAAATTCTCTTAATAGCTACTAAGTGAGATTCTCTAGGATCAGTCTGAAATCTAGCACAAAGACAAGTAGCAAACATTATATCTGGCCTACTAGCTGTTAAGTACAGAAGTGAGCCAACCATGCCTCTATAGCTTGAAATATCCACAAACTTTTCAGTAGTGTTTAATTCAAGTTTAGTTGCAGTGGCCATGGGAGTTTTTGCAGACGTGCGATCCATTAGATCAAACTTCTTTAAAAGATCATAAATATATTTGGTTTGACTAATGAATATTCCATCACTAACTTGCTTAACTTGTAAACCAAGAAAGTAAGTTAGTTCTCCCATCATGCTCATTTTATACTTACTTTGCATCAATTTGGAAAACTTTTTGCAAAGTTTTTCAACTGTAGAGCTAAATATAATATCATCTACATAAATTTGAACAAGTATACCAGAGCCATTAACATTTCTAAAGAATAAAGTTTTGTCAACAGTACCTCTTGTGAAGTGATTTTCTAAGAGAAACTTTGACAAAGTGTCAAACCAGGCTCTAGGTGCTTGCTTCAATCCATAAAGTGCTTTCAAAAGATAGTAGACATATTCTGGAAAATTTGGATCTTCAAAACCAGGAGGCCGACCGACATAGACTTCCTCCTCCAATTCTCCATTCAGAAAGGCACTTTTGACATCCATTTGATAGACTTTGAAATTGGCATGGGCTGCATAGGCAAAGAAAATTCTGATGGCTTCAAGTCTTGCAACGGGAGCAAAAGTTTCATTGTGTCTATTCGTTCTTGTTGACAGTAGCCCTTAGCAACCAATCTAGCTTTGTTCCTGACAACTATGCCATTTTCATCCATCTTGTTTTTGAATACCCACTTGGTGTCAATTGAATTCTTTCCTTTAGACTTGGGTACCAGCTTCCATACCTTGTTCCTTTCAAATTGGTTTAGCTCTTTCTGCATAGCTAAAACCCAATCAGGATCCAACAGAGTTTCTTCTACCTTCTTTGGTTCTTCCTTAGAAAGAAAGCTGCTATACAGACATTCTTCTGGAGTTGCTTTCCTTGTTTGAACTCTAGAAGATGCACCACCAATAATGAGCTCAAAAAGGTGATCTCTAGTTTATTTTCTCTGTTGTGGTAGATTAGCTCTAGATGAAGAGGCCTCATTGTTGTCTTGATGTGTTACCGAGATTTGATTATAAGAAACTCCCCCTGAGTTTTTGGATCTTTGACTTAAAGATTGGGTTCTTTCTGTAAGTGATCTGTTTTGACTCTCAGCTTCTCTTATTGTTCCGACGGATGATGTACTTTGTATCTCGACGGATGAATCTGATTGTCTATCGACGGATGAAGCATTATATAACTCGACAGATGTTAAATTAAGTGCTTCATTAGTTGTAGATTTTTCTGCATTATCCTTAGCCACTATTTCTTGATCACTTTCATCATCACTATCATCACTAACCATCTCAACATTATCAAATTTGAGGTTTTCATGGAAATCCCCATCTTGCAGTCCTTCAATCTTTTTATCATCAAACACAACATGTACATATTCCATAATAATGTTGGTTCTTAGATTGTAGACTCTATATGCTTTCCCTAAAGCATATCCAACAAAGATTCCTTCATCTGCTTTGGCATCAAACTTTCCATGTTGATCAGTTTGATTCCTTAAGATATAGCATTTGCAGCCAAAGACATGTAGAAAGTTCAATGTTGGCTTCTTATTCTTGAACAATTGGTAGGGTGTCATGCATTTTTCTTGATTAACCAAAGAATTCTGAGTGTAGCATGTAGTATTCACAGCTTCAGCCCAAAAATATGTTGGTAACTTTGATTCTTCTAGCATTATTCTTGCAGCTTCAATAAGAGATCTGTTTTTCCTTTCCACCACTCCAGTTTGTTGTGGAGTTCTAGCTGCAGAAAACTCATGCATAATCCCATTCTATTCACAAAATGATTTCATCACAGAATTCTTGAACTCAGTTTCATTGTCACTCCTGATTCTTCTTACTTTGAAGTCAGGATGATTGTTGACTTGCCTTATGTGATTGATGATGATTTCACTAGCTTCATCTTTGGACTTTATAAAATATGTCCAAGAGAACTTTGAGATATCATCTACAATTACTAGGCAATATCTTTTCCTTGAGATGGACAACACATTGACTGGTCCAAACAGATCCACGTGCAATAGTTGCAAAGGTTCTTCAATTGTTGAATCAAGCTTCTTTCTGAATGATACTTTCATCTGCTTTCCTTTCTAGCAGGCATCACACAATACATCCTTATTAAACTCCACTTGAGGAATACCTCTAACCAATTCTTTCTTGACTAACTCATTCATGGTCTTGAAGTTTAGATGAGACAGCTTCTTGTGCCATAGCCAACTTTCATCTTGACTTGCTTTACTGAGGAGACAAGTACTGATTCTGTATTTGATGAGATGAAATCAGCTAGGTACACATTTCCTTTTCTCACTCTAGTGAAAACCACTTTGTTGCTCCTTTTGTTGGTCACAACACAGGCTTCATAGTTGAAAGTGACTGAGTTGCCCTTATCACAAAGCTGACTGATACTCAAAAAGTTATGTTTGAGTCCATCCACTAGGGCAACCTCCTCAATGATGACATTATCCTTTAAAATCAAGCCATATCCCACAGTATAACCCTTCCGGTCATCTCCAAAAGTGATACTTGGGCCATCTCTTTCCTTGAACTCAGTGAGCAGGGTAGAATCTCCAGTCATGTACATTGAGCAACCATTGTCTAGATACCAAAGATTCTTTCTGTTTCCCTGCACACATCAAAACCAAATCAAGTTGATTTTGGTACCCAAATTTCCTTTGGTCCTGCCTTGTTAGCCTTTTTCTTTGGTTTCTTAGGTTTGACCTCATTTGATTTGGAGATCTCAGATTCATCCCTAGTCATTTGAGGTGGACCTTTGAAACCAGTCATGGAAACAGAATTATCATGCACATTTTGGTTTACATGAAAAGGCATTCTATTTGTAAACATCTTATTCCAGTAAGGTATGCTAAATGGTATTTGAGGCATACTAAATGCAGCATAATAAAGATTAGGTACAAATGGTATATTAGCAAATTGTGCATTCATATTATGAGCAGGCATAACATTCATAGGCATTGCAGACATGGCAGTCATGTTGGAAAAAGAAGAAGGTATAGACATGGGAGTAGGCATAGCAAGTTTGCAATTAATAGACAAATGATTAACACTACCACACTTGGCACAGATTTTTGTTGGAGCAAATTTATCAGGTGTGTGGTTGTTGTGTTTGTTAATCCCTACTTTCACATTTCTATTGTTTTTCCTTTTAGCTTCTGTTTTAACCTCAATCTTTTCCAGTCTGTCATTCAATTGCTTGATAGACATATGACCAACATTAGCTTTCTTTTCTTTTCTAACTTGACTTGATTCTCCTGGAACAAAGTTTTTAGAAACTGATCCATATTTCTCATTCAATTTAACTAACTTAGCTTTGCTAACTGGTTTACTCACAACCGACAGATGTGGCTCCTTGTCTCTCGACGGATAATCCTTTTGATTATCCGACAGATGATTTTCATCATCCGTTGAGTCCACATTTGTAAAGAGTCCTTCAACCAGATTGGAATCAAGCTTCTCTTTGCTCTTTTTCCAGGCTGAATCACAAAAGGATTCTATACCTTGAACTTTAGTAATTTGAGCATGAACATCTCTAGATGATTTCCATGCTTTAATTACTTCCTGTTCTCGCTCAAGCTGCTTTTTTAAAGTCTCTTCTTTCTTTAAAGATTCTGTTAGTTCATCCTTAGCAACCTTGCATTCTAGTTTCAATTTTTCAAAATCAATAAATTGAGTCTCTAGCACATTGTTTCTTTCACTTAAGAACACATTATTCTCTTTAAGAGACTTGAGTGTAACACACAGGTGATATAATTCAGTAGACATGTCATTTATTGTATCATTACACTCAGCTTTAGACAAATGATCTAGGTTGGTTGTGATTACCTGATTGCTTGATGAACTTGTTGTTATTTCATTAGACTTGGCCATTAGGGCTAGATTGACATAGTTGATTTTTTCATGTTCATCCAATTCATCTGCAGCCCAGTCATTCTCCTGAGTTATGAAAGCCCTTTCCTTCTGCTTGAGCAACTCAAATTATTTCTGTTTATAATCAACAGGCTCAAACTTCTTTTTACTGGAATCAGACTTTCTACACTCACTAGAAAAATGACCTGCCAAGCCACATTTGAAACAGTTGAATTTTGACTTATCAACCATGTTTCTGTTTGGCCTGGCTGCTCCAAATTTCTTCTTGAATTTGAGCTTGGCAAATCTCCTGGATAAGAATGCTAGATGCTCATCAATATCATCCATGTCATCTTGGCTCAACTGTTCTTCATTTTCAGCTACCAGCCCTTTACCCTTGCTTTCACAGACCTTTGATGTAGACTCCACAGCTTCCACCTTCATCTCTTTCTCCTTTTCCAACTCAGCAACAAGTGCAATGGATCCTCCTTTCTTCCTTCCTTTCTCCATCTTTTCATCTTGCTCTATTTCAAGCTCATTGGTTTTCAGGATGCCATACAGTCTCTCCAAGGTGAATTTCTTGTAATCTTGTGAATTTCTCAATGAGACTGTCATTGGCTTCCATTCCTTTGGGAGAGATCTAAGGAACTTGAGGTTAGAGTCTTTTGTCTGATAGACTCTTCCATACAGTTTTAGAGCATTCAGTAGTTTTTGAAACCTACTGAAAATATCAGTGAGTGACTCACTTTATTCACACCTGAAAATGCTCATATTGCTGAATCAGGAGTTGCATCTTGTTTTCTATTACTTGCTCAGTTCCATCATAAATGATTTGAATTGTGTCCCAAACCTCTTTTGATGTTTTATAGTTGATTATGTTATCAAACATATCACCATCAACACCATTAAACAATATGTTCATGGCCTTTTAATCTTTCCTGACTTGCTCAATATCAAGCTCAGACCATCCATGTCTGGGTTTTGGAACTGATGGTTCATTGCCAGTTGTAGCTCGCATTGGTACATGAGGACCTCTCTCTATGCAATCCACATAGGCCTCATCTTGGGAAAAAAGATGTAGGTGCATCTTCACCTTCCAGTGGTGATAATTATCTTTGTCTGGAAATGGAATCTTTACTCCAACATCTTTCTTGTTCATCTTGTTGATTTATTGTGATATTTACACTCTTTGTGCTTCAAGAGCTTGCTCTGATATCAATTGTTATTCCCTAAAAATACAATAAGAATTACAGAAGGGGGGTTGAATGTAATTCTGGCTTCTTTTTGAGATTTTAAAAATGTTCTTACTCAATATATATAACAGGGTTTGATTTGCAGTAATGCGGAATGAAAGAATAATAGAAATCAAAACACTAAGTAATAAAACACAAGCTTTAAAACTTTCTGGTGGATTTGAAAGTATCCACCACATATATATATATATCAGATAGAGAACTCTATAATGCTTTGAATAGCACACAACTACTTTACAAGCGAACAAACAAACTACAGAGAAATTCTTGACAAGTACAACTTTATCTATCTCTCTGAAAAATGTGTTGGCTTAGTTAGTTGTTCTACTTGCTACTCTTAGTTTATATATCACCAAGTTACATGATAATAAGACAAGACAATAAAACAAAATGAATCTAGTCTAATATCATGCTGCAACATTACTCTATCCAGCATCTTTGAATATCTTCACATTTGCATGGAAATGGTAATGCTTCTTTGTTCTCAAAATCCTGCTTAACAGGATGCCACATTCCTTTTGCAAACACATGACGCATGTGATTGTGTTGTTACTATAAACAACTATTTTGAATATAATCATCCGTCGGGATTATGTTGAACATCTGTCGGGAGCCTTGTAGATCATCCGTCGGGAGTCTATCTGTCACTTGACTCCATTTCACTTATACAGAATTACAAGACATCTCATATTTACAATTAGCCAACCTATTATGTATATCAATCTAATAGTCAACATGACTTAAAGAATCCTACATAATCTACTAGACTAAAACATTGTTGTTTGTAGAAATGAGCTACAATACTTATTTGTTATATAAGCTTCACTCTCGATGGATGTTCAGTTAGCATTCGGCGGGACTTTAAAAGATCATCCGTTGGGAATATAATAAAACATCCGCCGAGAGCTACAAATTCACTAAGTTAAATCTACTAAGGAGTTTTGTTTAACTTGTCATCAAGTTCACAACATATTCCTTACAATGGTGTAGTGGTAAAAAGATGTGCTCCTGAGTATAATGACTCGGGTTCAATTCCCATAAACCACATATTTTTTATATAAATATTGAGTATATAGGTAAGTTAGTCATTTTAATACATTAATAAAATGTAGGATAGGCAAATCATTATTTTACTGAGAATAAAAAGTCGCATGAATTTTATCACCATATATTCTCCAATTATATATGTTGTGGAATAAAAACTAGAGTACGTTAGTATTTAATGTTAGGGTTTGTGAGCTGCGAGCTTTAATGGGTGCTCTTGCGTTCGGGACTATCGGTCCTTGCAAGATGCCTACGTATCTTTGTGTAGTAAAGAATCAAGCCAAAAATGTAGTTTTAGGTTGAGGGGTAGAGCCCTTTATATAGAGGTGAGTCTGGGGTTAGACTTGTGTTAGGAGACTTGATGGACAAGTCTCCAACTTAGATGGTGATTAGGAGCCCTATAAGGGAAGGAACTCCAGAACCTTCTGTGTAGGACTTTGAGTCCATTTAGGACACATTTCGCTGCTCTTCCAGCCGTATTGGTCTTAGCCCGCGAACAACTTGTGTTCGTGGACCTTGACGATCTCAGCTGGTGGGCTTTGTCTACATGGGCCGTCTTGAGTCTACTACGAGCTCGGACCATACATGTCTGTAGTGGACTTCAGACAAAAAGCCCAAGTATAATTAATGCGATATTTAATGTGTCTTTAGGATATACTTTCTATCCATATCAATATATATAAGAGATTTGCAAGTATCTCACATCCATTGAAGTTATATAATTTTTTGGTTACACCTACCTTATGGAAAAGTTTGAGTAATCCATCTTTTGAGCTAAAAGTGAGAAAATTGGGAATATATATAACAAATTGTAAATTTCATTTTCTAATTTAAAATATAAAAATCAATTGAGGGTCGCTTGATTTGAGTAATTCTATAATCAAGTATGAATTTTATTCATTTCAACCCCATATCTAATATTTGGTTGAGAAAAAAGTAATTTCAAACTAATTTCTCAAATCGCCAAATATGTTTTTTCATGACCAAGAGGTAGCGCTAAAAAATGAACAGAACCGTTCGTAAACTCGGTTCAGTTGGTTTCATTAAATAAGACGATCTTGAACAAAAAAATGATTTCGAATGAGTAAACGAGCCGATCTTTTTATCTGTTCGGCTCAGACTCCGCTCGTTTAGCTCTGAATTGGCTCGGACTCGGTTAACTCGACTTGTCTCGAAAAAGTTTATATATTTTTATAAATAATAAATTATAACTAATCACTTAAAATATTTATTAGTACATTTTTCTCGTTATTTATTAATAATTGGAATATTTTAGAAATTTTATTTATATTTCTAAAATAAACACTTAATTTCTTCGTAAAGAAACTATTAAAACATTAATATCACAATCTGCATATCTCAAATTCTTCACATTTTCACAAGCGGCATTTAATAACTTGTACGATATCAACATCGATAATTTAAAAAATAATGTACGATTTCTAAACTTATGAATGTCTCATAATTTAAAATAAAATTGAATATGTTCTTAAAACTCGATTTAAAAATAAAATAATATAGATTAAGAAACAAGTGTAGAGTATTGGTATGTATGTCATTATATGATAAAGACTAATATTTGACTTCGATGTAACTTGTAAAACTATAATTATTAAAGTTGGTCGATTTAAAAAATATATGAAACTATTAATGGACAACTCGACTTTGTTCGAACTCGGCTCGAGTTCGACTCAACTCTATTGTTCGCGAGTAAACTCGTGTTCAGCTCGAATTTGGCTCATTTATTAACGAGCTGAGCTTGAACATCACTTTTCGTTCAGTTATTGAACTCGACTCGGCTCTTTTTAAAATAAATTTACGCTTGACTCGGTTCAGACAAAACTCAGACGGGCTCTATTCGTTTGAAACTCTACCCAGGGGAGAGGTGGGTTTGAGGGAGGGGCATGAGGAATAAACTTTGTTTTCACTATTTTCATTTTTATTTAAGAAATTTCTTGTTAAATTTAATACAAATATATCAATGAACCAAAAATATGTTAAAATAATTTTTAAAATAATTAAAATTAATAATGTAAAGATATTTAAATTAAAAATATTTATTACAACACATAACCAAACACATGATGTTAAGAATGATATCTTAAATCAATATCACACTAACCTGATTCTTGATTTCAACCTCATACCACTATTTGAATCAAACGACCCCCAAAATTTATATTATCGCACTTAATTTAAAGTAAAATAGGAAGCGTGTAGACCTTGATATTACTTTTTATTTAATTCAACATTGATTTCTTGTATAATTAGAGATTTTGGCCGAATTTGAAGTTTAAAATCATTTATCGCGCACTTTGAATCACGTTACAATATTTTTCAAAATTTATACAACTTGGTTTCTCGTATATTTTCATATTACATAGACAAAGGATGTAAATTTTTGGTGTGAGCGGCAAACTACACTATTAATTGATTGATTGATGCACTCCGATAGATTTTCAAAATCATATCTTGGTTTATTACATCACTTTATTTTAATGTGATGTCAGTCCTACTAAAAAATATTAAAATATTCAGATTATTTATTTTGTAATTTAATTTTCGAAATCATTAAAATATTATAAAATAGCTTAAGCGCAAAGTTTGAGAGCACAAACTTAATGATTCAGAAGCATGAAACAATATATAACCTCATTTGTGTTGTTATAGACATACCTTTTAAAAAAAAATAATTGGTTTAGTCATTTTTGCGGTTAAAATCTAGGTCTAATCGATTTTACGGTTTTGAACTAAAATAAGAAAGTAAAGCACAAGAACAATTAATATAATCAATACAAGCAAATGTTGACCCGAAAATCCCGTAGAAGATAAAAATCGCGAGTGAGACAGTATGAAATGATTACACTGCAATGATATCATGATGATTACAAGTGATTGCAATTAGTGATATAGTATAAAAATGAAGTAGAACGCTCTATCATTCAGTGTGCAGTTTGGACGAGTGTAAAGAGAGTTCCTACCACAAAAGAAGTGTCCAAGTTGCTGATTATCTAAGAATCTATTTTTCTTTAGTTTGGCATGTATATATAGGTGAATGAAGTCATTTCCATATTCCTAATCTTCAGGTAATAGCCTTAAGCACGTGGCTGATTTGTAGGAGGGAGTTACTATCTTATTTTCAATTTTTAATGGTAGTTGTATGACTTAGTCCTACTGTTGTGTTGTTCCCGTCTGTTTGCTCCACTCCCGTTATGCGTCTTTACGTTAGTATCAAGTATTCACGTCCATGTTGGTCGTCATCAGATGTATCATGTATGTACTATTTATATTATTATTTTCATTTGTGTTTTATTCAGTTATAATGATATATAGAGATGCACTCTTGAATATTATTGTTGTTATCTTTTAGCCATAAGTTATCTCCATATTGCTAAAAATGAGGGATATGGTTCAACCTCCCTCATATTTTTAAGCAGGGGCGATCGCGGCCCGGTTTGGTTTGGCTTATATATTAAATTGGAACCAAACCGCATAATTGCAATTTTGAAAAAATTCAAACTAATCCGAACCTTGTAACCCAAAAAAACCAAACCACCCAGTTCAGTTTTATTCGGTTTGGTGTAGAGGATTTTGACGGTTTACGACATTTCTTATTAGTGAACTCGGAAAATAAATAATATTTCTTCTTTCTTTTTTTTTGCTAAGTAACAATTCTTCTAATTTAAAATTTACTTATTACAATTTACATAATTAATAACATACCTATGTATTTTTGCAGAGTAAAAAATATTACTCATATTAGTTATAAATAACTAATATCTAATAACATGTTGATCAATTATTTGAAATAATAAATGTTCAATATAAAAAAGTCTTCAACATTATTTTTAAACGAAAACCATACACAATCTATTGAATATGATAAGTTCGTGATTATTTGATGAGATTTAACACGAGTTTAGTTATTGAATACAAGATATAATTATTTTACTTTATGTAATCATAAATATAAAACCGTATATATATTGATGCGGTTCGGATCGAAAGCGGGTTGGTTTAAGGTCAAACCAAAACCAACCCATTACCCGCGGATTTTTAAATAGTTGAACCGTAACCGTAAACCACATTTCGGTTTCGGTTTGAGTCGATTTAATATCGCAATTTATGCGAATTATGCAGTTCAACCCGACCCGTGATCACACCTATTTTTTAGGGTTATTATTTGACTTAACTTTGTTGCCAATAATATTCATCTGAGCATATTTCCGCTGTAAATTCTCATGTCATCTAGATACTAGTCTTTTTGTAGATAATATTTTGTCCTCGGGTATTCATGTCTTATAAGAACAGCTAAAATTTTGGTGCCAACAATACTTCTCCATAATATAGATGTTATTTTTTTGAGTTGTTTAGAAATTTTAATTATTATATAAGCTCTAATTATAAGTAGATTTCAAGATAATTAGGTCCGATAATACATAATGTACATATTAAAAATATGTTTAAATTGAAATAATAAAAATATTATCGTTTACTCCTACATGACATTTTTTTGGTAAAACATATAAATTATTGTAAAACAATCATTCACTACCACATAACAAAAAATTATATTATTCAGATATTCAAATATTTAAGTCATCAAGTAATATTATTCATTTATCATTCAAATTTCTGATTTATTATGATTATTCAGAAATGTTATTCATTTCATAAAATTTATTAAAATCTGTTGAATGGCACTTAAGATATAACATGTAAATTAATGAAATAAGAAAAGATTGACGTGCGTACATTCACATTTTGCTGTCGTACAAGCTGTAATTTACTCACCGCTGTAATTTACTCACCACAGTAATAAATATATTTTACTAGGTTTATTAGATTGTATTCCAAGTAACTAAAAGTAAATCCAAAATCCGTTAGTACTATTGTTTATATATATAGACATCAGGGCCTGGGCAAACAAATTTGGGCCCGGTGCAAAATTTAAAAAATAGGTCATAATTTATATTTCAATATAAATGTAAAATGAGAAAAATTTCGAAAAAAATGGACTATCAAAATATATTATAAATAAAAAATATATTCCAAAAAATTCCTTAAAAAAAGGAGAAAAATCGGGCCACTATGCAAAATTTTAAAAGTGGGCATTAATTTAAATTTCAATAAATTTGCAAAATGAGAGATAAACGACAAAAAAATTAACTATCAATATACATTGTAAAAAAATATATTCCAAAAAATTCACTTGAAAGAGATATTATTTTCCCATATTTTGTAACAATGTCATCGAAAACACTTTCGATGTTCATTTCATTTGAAAAATTACTTTCAATTTCCATTGAAATAAATCCATTTAGCCTTTTTTCACATATTCGTCCATAAATACATATTAGGGGCCTATATTTTAGGGGGCCTTATGAGGTGGCTCACCCCGCTGATAAACATTACAGTTGTGGAATAAAAACTAGAATGCATTAGTATTTGATGCTAGGGTTTGTGAGCTTCGAGCTTTAATGGATGCTCTTGCGTTCGGGACTATCGGTCCTTACAAGATGCCTATGTATCTCTGTGTGGTAGAGAATCAAGCCAAAAATGTAGTTCTAGGTTGAGGGGTAGAGCACTTTATATAGAGGTGAGTCTAGGGTTAGACTTGTGTAGGGAGACTTGGTGAAGAAGTCTCCAACTTAGATGGTGATTAGGAGTCCTATAAGGGAAGGAACTTCATAACCTTCTGTGTAGGACTTTGAGTCTATTTAGGACACATGTCTCTGCTCTTCCAGCCGTATTGGGCCTAGTCCGTGAACATCTTGTGTTCGTGGACCTTGACGACCTCTGCTGGTGGGCCTTGTCTACATGGGCCGTCTTAAGTCTGCTACGAGCTTGGACCAGACAGGTCTGTACTGGACTTTAGACAAAAATACCAAGTATGATTAATGCGACATTTAATGTGTCTTTAGGATGTATTTTCTATCCATTTCATTTGCCCCCAACTTCTGTGAATACTGCTCGAGTTTTCGTGGAAGTTGTAATGGTCTTTTTCGCGACTCGGGGTACTCTTGGCCCTTCTCGGGTATCTACCCTTCATGGGTATCGGCCCTTCATGAGTATCGTTGTATTATCGTAAAGTGTGGAGCGACCTACATGTTTACAATGACTTATTAGTGTGAGTATACACACTCAAGGCCTTTGCACAGGCTATTTGGATAGTTTTTAACACTAAAAGGTCCTAATCGGGACTAAAAAGCGAGTATTTATCACCCCGTATCCTTCGTCAAGGTTAATTATAGGGTGAAAGCTGCTAACTGGCCCTAATCGGAGCTAATCGGCCCTAATCGGGGCTAATTTCCATGTACAAACTGCTAACTAGGCTTAAAAGAGCCTAATTTTAAGCTAGAATGCACTAATTGGCCTTAGTCGAGGCTAATCTGTCCTAACGGGGCTAATCAGGACTAATCAGCATGTTTAAGATAATAATTATCCCTAATTCACACTAATCACAAGAGTTCTATACTTCACTAAGCTTGTCCAAACTTGCTCTATAGGATGTTATGTACTCCAACAGACTCGTTCTCGTAGTTCTAGTCTTCACGAAACTTAGCTCCGCTGAGAGTTATCCTTTTCAAGAAATCTTCAAGAGACTTCTCAGGGGGTATCCGGAACAACTTCAGAAGGCCTCAGGGCTCTTTTATAGGCCCCAATTGTAGCTTGGTCGGTCATGAGTGGTCTTAATAGGTCTTATGGCCACTCTCAGTGAGGTCTGATCAGCCGGGAGGAAAACTTCTCTGAATCCGTCACGGTGAACGTTTTACTCTTCACGAAACTTGTTTCCATGAATCCTCTGGTCTTCACGGAGCTTGTTCTCGCTGGTGTTCTGATATTTATCGAATTCATTCTTGTGGACGTCCTGGTCTTCACGAAACTTGTTTCTGTCGGGGGTTAACCCCTTTTTACAAATTCACACAAAATTTCTCAAGGGAGCTACCAGAACAACTTTGGAAGGCCTCAAGGCTTTCCTACTGAGGCTCCTGGTCAGCCATATGGCCTCCAATTGTTGTCTGGTCAGCCAGGGCTAGTATTAATGAACTTTAAGGCCCTCCAGGGTCTCCTACATAGGCTCCTGGTCGGCCATGAGTGGTCTTAATGGACTTTGAGGCCCTCCGGGCTATCCTATAGAGGCTTCTGGTCAGCCATATGGCCTTTATTTATTTCCTGGTCGGCCAGGAGTGGTCTTAATGGACCTCGAGAGCCTCCTACAGGGTAGTTTGATCCGTCATGAGAAGAACATTCTGTTCCAGTGCTCGTGAGCTCTCGGCCTTCACGGAACTTATTTAGCTGAAAAGCTACCTTGTTTTAACTTCTATAAGTTTTGCTAATCATGGTGATTAACATAATCAGCTCTTAGCTTAAGACTAATGACTTATGCTTAGTCTCAGCCAGGTTATTTCCGGAAGACTGATACGGTAAGCGGTGTCGTGCATTGCTTTATTCATTTATTATGTCGTCCTTTCCCACTTTTCGACCCTTTTAATCCACCATTTCCAGTGTTCTTTTGAGAGGTACCTGCTAACACAAACCATGCAGAGTTATGACCTGTTGTAACATGTAGCTCATTTCCTATAAAAGAAGATGAGAAGTGTTCGTTTTCATTTACACTTTCATTTCTCAACTTCTCAAATTCTCAAACTCTCTCAAGCTCTTCAAATATGTCTAGTGGGCAAGGTCCTAGCAAATCCTCTTTCTCCCAGAAGGAATCTATGCACAAGAGGGCTACTCTTCGCTCTCTGCAAGGTATAACTCCCGTTTCTCCTTTCTCTATTAACCGTTATTCCAACAGCCTGGATGAGAGGGCGGACGAGTACCCAAGTACCGTTCATTTTGATGCGTTTCATCACATGAGTATGCTCCGAGAGAAAGATGTCGAGGAGATTCAGTCGACTTACTCTTGGCCTGACTGCTTGAAGATTCGCAAGGCTAAGCCTAACGAGAGGGCTTGCAATCTCTGCCACCAAAGGCTATTCGTGTATAAAGTGGCCCTGAAGTCCGGGCTACGGTCTCCCCTACACCCTTTCATTCGAGGCTTCTGGCTGAGTTTAAGATTCATCCATGCCAGCTTTACCCCAATGGGTGGGCTTTCATCATTCTGTTCATAGTGAGATGTCATGACTTGGGCATCCTCTTGAGTGTAACTGTAACGCCCCCAAATCCGGGGTCAGAGGATTTGGTCGTCACTATGAAACCTCAATCCAAATTAACCTGTTAAATCAAAATGCAAATGCAAGCAGAAGATATTTAGCAAAAATGACTCCAACTAATCCAAGATCTTTTAAGGTTACAGTTCTAGAAACAAGAAATCCAAATTCCATCAATAAATTTTTCGCTTTCTTTTAAAACTCTTTTCAATAAATTCCATCTCAAAACTAAACCCACTAGTATAACTTCGAAATGAAGTATACTAGGCCCAAATAAAATACACAACGATAATATAATATAATATAAACAACTTTATACAATAAAACTTACACTAGCGCGCAAACCCTGGACCAATCACCTCCCAAGAGCTTCTTCTTTGCTTCCTCGAATTTCGTAGCTAAGCAGCGCAAGCTAATCCTCACTGGAGGTTAAATTTAAAAACTGGCAAGTATGAGCGGAAGAAATTCTCAGCAAGATCATTATAATATATATATATATGGTTGTTTTGATATAAAACTAGAGCAGAACATTTAAAATCATAATTGTTGAATCATAAAATTTTAGCTGAAGAACCCCATAATTGGTTCCTTAATTGTATTCAAAACCATTTTGATATTTTTGAGCGAAATGCTTCAGCAATACTTTGAATCTTGACGAGAGCAAAGCTCGTAAAACAGTGTTTACGGAAATATCGTAAACCACAATAACATGAAACAATGATTATAGAATGAATCATAAACTTTACTCAAAACCGAAATCTTGAAATTGATACTTATTTTGCTGTCATATCAAATTAGATATCAATGCGAACTTTGATGCTCACAACATCCCATACTAAAGTCAACATCAATCATCTATACTAATACCATCTTTGATATTTAACAACAAACTAAGTATCCACAAAATCAGAAACTGAATCAAAACCATAATTCACTTTTAATCCAAAACAGAATCAGTTGATAAATCATTTATTCTATGATTATCAAAACCATAAGGAAATTTAGATATCAATTTAGATTGGAACCAATAACATTTCATGTTGTTCCCGATGATCAGTCGCGAAACAACACCGGTATCCCGCAGCCATACCGTTAATATAGGTACTACCCGTATCCCGAAGACATACGGTACCTATAGGGCGCCAGAAAAGGCATAACAAGTCTTTTAAGATATTACACTTCCATATTACACTTCTGTATAATAGCTCACGCTGGACCGGTGCTTCGACCTCTTACGTAATCAGTAACCATTCAATCTCAAAACCTTTTATTGAAAAGGGGTCATAATACTCGACACCCGAAATAATTTTATTCCCCCATTCACTTGGGCAGGAATACTTGCAACAAAATCATTTTTCTCAAAACCCAAAATATTTGTAAATCTATTCTGAACATAGAATAGCAGAGGGTACTTGCATAAACATAATTATTTAATTCAGCGATATATAAAACATTTATCTATCTTGAACTGAGAATAGGAAAAACAATACTTGCATGATAAGATTTTAAATAAATATCACTTGAACAATAAGTGATGATAGGGATACTTGCCTTTGGGTTTTAGCAGTTAGTCACACTCGCAAAGACGCATCTATTATGACATTCTGTCTCAAAACATCTCCGTCCTGCTTTTCAACACCTTACTGATATGCTGCTCCTGCGATTGCTAGAAGCCAGATATCCACTTCCATTCCATCTCACTCTTTATCCAACATCTTGTCTTGATCAACTCAAACGATCCGCATCTATAATTAAAATATAGAACTTTAATTGTCTAATCGATAACCACTCGACGAACTACGCGTCAAAAGCCTATCGTCTACCCATACGATAAAACAGTCAAACACAAGACTTATGACCCACATACCCACATAATTCATATAACACGTAATCACATAACTCACGTATCACATAATTCATATAACACAGGACTCGGTACGTTTAAAACTGAAATTGGGTCAAAAAACGATTTATCGATCAATAATTGATTCAGAATGACTTGTAAAATAAGCGACCTTTCAAAATAAAAGGATTTGGGTCTCGAAAGTATTTTTAATGAAAGTGAAATGTTTTTCTGAGTCTAGAGGCGTTCGTTTCGTATTAAACGGACGAACGGTTGATTTATTATGAATTTTTGAACATTTTTCGGAATTAAAACGGGTCTCTGAATCATTAAATAATAGAGCTCGAACACCCGAAAATAATTTTATAAGAATTATCGAGCCTGGAAAATAATTTAAAATAATATTTTAAAGCTCGAAACTATTTTTCAGAATTTTTAAATCAAAAAATAAATAATTAAATCTAATTAAATAATTAATTAAAATTAATTAATAACTAATTACATTAATTAATCAATTAATATTTAAATTAATTGACTAATTAAATAATTTAATTATCAACTAAAATTAATTAATTAAATTAATTTGGATTTATTTTTTGATTAAAAAATAAATTTTCAGAATTAAAAAAAATGATTTTCAAAATAAAAAAAATGAATTTTGTAAATAAGAAAAAGAATTTTGAATTATTTTTAAATCAAAAAAGGCAGAAACAGATTCAGGGTTGGGGTTTGTCTTCCCCATCGGATCAAACGGTGGCCAACTCAAGAACATAACCGGAATTTCAAGAACACCTCACCGGAAATCTGGAAACCCAGAATCCGGTCGGCAGCTCTGTATTTCCGGTGAAGTCCCGAGAACAGCCAAAACAACATGGTTTGACACGGTTTCAACACCAATTCATTCCTCGTTAGTCCAGGAACCTAAACGCGCTAATGATTAGTCCCTATCAATTCGGAAAACCAAATTCCGATCAACCTCACCCAAAACGCGGTCTTTTTCCGGCGATTAACCGATGACAACGATTCCTCAACGAAACTTAGCAAAATTAATACCAAAACGATGCTCAGGATCTATACAACTTCATACAATCATTATAATCAACAACCCATCAGCAATAAGTTCTGAAAAATCGAAATTAACAAAGAAAAATAAAGAAAATATAAAAACTCGACTTTAGTAATCTTGTAATCAAACAAATCAAGTAAATACATAAATGAATTCAGAGAATCGTTCTAAAGCTATTCACAACATCAAAAACAACTGACAATCAGTAGAAAATAAAACCCCAATTTCAGACGAAGAACCTTAGAAATCAATTTCAAAATTTACCAATTGTTTGATGTTTTTGTTGATGAAATTAGATAGTAGTCATCGAGAGCTTCGATTCCATTACTCGAACTGCAAAAACCGAAATCAAAATCACTTCCAAAGTTGAGATTCCATTTCTTAGCTCAAGAACACCCCCACCTTCTTGTTCTTCAATTCCCTAAATTTCTGAATTTTTAATAAAATAATTAAAATAAATAAAAATGTGCAGCTATTTATATTAACTGTAAAATAAATACCCCAAAATTAATTGAGGGTGTTTTTATTCCCATAATTAAAATAATTAAGCCCCAAAATTATAATTACGGGGAATATTTTTAAAACAGTAAAATATAAAGTTCGCATCAAAATTCCCCAAAAATAGCGAATAATTCAAAAAATGCAGAAATACTAGGTATTTAAAACACGAATGATTTTATAAAAATAAAAACATGGATTTTGTGGGGTTTGACGTCCCGGTGGGGTCCCGGTCCATTTATTTTCGAAAACAAAAACGATACTTAAATTAATAAAAACCCAAACACACATAAAATACATTCAAATGCACATAAACGAGATAAAACGAATACCTCGATAAGGACGCAAATAAACACGCGTCCAAATTACGGATCGATTCATATAGATGCAATTTAAACACGTAACAAGTATCACATTGGATCATATTGGATCCGAAAATACATTACTTAGCCGGTAAGTAACTATAAAAATGATACAATTTGGTATCCGTATTGGATAATTATAAAAACTGGGCTTCTTATAAAATACTTCATACGAAAATAATGTAAAAATATCCCGTCTCTCGAGAATACGGGTTTTGTTGATTTATCGAAATGGTTATCGTATCGAAAATCTTGCGCCGGGCCGCGCACGGGTCAAACCGTAATCCGGATCGAAAAAGTGAAAACACTGAAAATGTCCGGAATTACCAGATTAGGTTAGGAAGGAGTTTTCGGAAGAGTTTCGGGTTGTAAAAACGCAAAAACGGTTGAAGTTGAACGATTCCCGGCTTTATAAAATAATTTTATAATTACTCAAAAAATAATTAATAAATACCTAAATTATTATAAAATCATATAACAGTCCAAAAATTACCAGAAAAATATCATAATTATATATAGACTATTCTGGACATATAAAAATTCAAATACTCAAATAATATCACGTATAAACATCCAAAACATCAACTCCAATTACCAGATAATTCACTAAAATTCACATAAAATCACATAAACAACTTCAAATAATAATAATAATAATATTGAAAATAAGGGATATTACAGTAACGATGTTTCGAAGCATTTTCATGATGAAAGTTTCTCCTCTGAACAGACCTGTTGAGTCATGATACAACATAGAGCTCAAGTTCCTCACACGGTGAACACCAGCTCTCTTCATGACTCAAACCACAAATGGAACAAAAAGTTTGTGGTCGTAGAATGGAAGGGTGGAGACTGGGGGTTAACCATTATTCCAACAGCCTAAAGAGTATGCTGGATGAGAGGGCAGATGAGTACCCAAGTACCGTCCATTTTGATGCGTTTCATCACAGGAGTATGCTCTGAGAGAAAGATGTTGAAGAGATTCAGTCGACTTACTCTTGGCCTGGCTGCTTAAAGATTCGCAAGGCTAAGCCTACCGAGAGGGCTTGCAATCTCTGCCACAAAGGCTATTCATGTATAAAACGTCCCTGAAGTCTGGGCTACGGTTTCCCCTACACCCTTTCATTCCGAGGCTTCTGGCTGAGCTCAAGATTCATCCATGCCAGCTTTACCCCAACGGGTGGGCTTTCATCATTCTGTTCATAGTGAGATGTCATGATTTGGGCATCCCCTTGAGTGTAGCGATGTTTCAAAGCATTTTCATGATGAACGCTTCTCCTCTGAACAGACCTGGTTGAGTCATGATACAACATAGAGCTCAATTTCCTCATATGGTGAACACCAGCTCTCTTCATGACTCAAACCATAAATGGAACAAGAAGTTTGTGGTCGTAGAATGGAAGGGTGGAGATTGGGGGCATACTTCAGACGTGACTTCAGCAGCCCAGTTGATAGTTCTCATTACATTCTTAATCTTTCAGATGCTGAACTTCTAGCCCGAGATATACTTATTGATGATGACGAGGGAACCCCTTATTGAGAGTTCGAAACATAAACCAAGCTCGTCGAGGATGGCCTTAGCAGCCTCTCTGTCACAGCCCCAAAATAATTTAAAAGAATATAACTAACAAATATGAAGTTATTACAAACGGCTGTTAACAACATAATCCAAGATCGCAAAGGTTCAGTGGTTAAACAGTCCAACACTACAACTATTACAACTTATATAAAGCTACTGGTCCTCACACCAACGCTAACTATACTACCTGAGCTCTCACATAAGCCTCAACATCTCCACCGGTAGACTTACGAGCAGTCTGCCGTACTTGCTAGCTGAAATATCATGAATGAAAAGCAAGAAGTGAGACAACAAATGCTCAGCAAGGTATATCATAAAACATAAATTAACATTATTGCAATTTATAACTGGAAATTGAGGTGTATGGCATCATTATTCAAGTCAAAACATTTGTAACCAAATCATTGCTCAAAATCATTTTATGACGCTATAGATTACAGCCGGGATCAGTCGCGAAGTAATCCCGAACCTCGCTGGGTTCTAAATAATTTAATGGGATCCCTAGGCATCTTTTAAGCCTAATATAATAAGTGTGAAATGGACTTGCGTCTTAGTCCAATTCACCAATCTCAAGAAAACATTCTTTTATTTAAAGAGCAATTATCTTTTATAAAACTGATGTCAAGGAGAACTTTACAAAGATCTAAACAAAGGGGTTTAAATCATCAGTCAAGGATTCGAGTTATGAAACTCTTATCAGAATGCTTTGACTTCTCACTAGCTGGGTTTTCAAAAATGGACAACAATGGTTTGACAACCAGGGAAGAAAGTATTGAAAAAGAATCATAACATTATTAAAAAAGATAGAGATCTCAAATTTTGAGGGTTATATATGGCATATATCTAGTGACAAAGATTGGGTATGATTATAAGGATTTATGTAAAGAGCTGGTAAGTTGGAGGTGTGAGAGTGAAAAGGGATAGGGGTTGATCAAGAGAGATTACACAATCAAGGAAAATGAAGTATTATAGTTTATAAGGATGTCTTGAAATGGCCAAGACATTCGGTTTAATTCAAAGGTAGGTACTAGGTCGAATTGGAACAAAATAGTGATAAGGGTATGATTTTATAAGCACATACATAGACTTAAAGCAAGTCCAATAATCGTAAGCATGGCATAGCATTTGCAATATCTCAATCTAAAATCAGAGTATTTGTAACGATGTATCATGGTGACAGAAATATTAATGAACATTGTACGAGCATGCTATCATAAATCAAAGGAGTGGTTCGGAACACTTGCAACACAACTTAATAGTTCAGAATAATTCCCAATATATATCTCGAGAGGGTCAAAGGACACTTACCTTAAGAAGGCTAGACTAACTCTCGTCTTGATCGTGGAAGCAACCGGGAGCACTACTCGACTTTGACGGCAAGCTTACTATCTTCTACCAAGCCTACAAAAAAATTAGACCTCATCAAGATACATTCTCACAAAATCTCCATCCTAGTTAAAAAAATCAAATCGTAGTGGCACTTAGGCCTACTTACACGTTCGACTCTTATTACACACATAATAGAATCATGTCCAAAGTAGTCATTTAGGAGCACATAACACATTTAATCACATAATATATTATTTAAACATAGTGCACTAATGAGGTATTGAATGATCTCACCCCACCAACATAATGACTTGAAGTGCTCGACTAGTCTAGTGCAACCCACTATCTCTCCAAACTCGAAGTGCCCTATCAAGCCAAACCCCATTTAACTTGACCAAAACCCTGGCTAACCTCCTACTGACCTCTAACTACCATAAAAAATCAATGGTCAACTCAGGCCTTATCTCTAAAGACTCAAAAACTAAGTGCAAAGTCAAAGTGCTCCTAAGTGCGACACCTATGTGACATCGAATGGTTTCTAGTGTCATTGAACCTTCTTCCACTCAAAGTTTGCTACTCAACTTACTACACTGGAATCTCAGAACCTAAACCTAACTTGTGCACTTGGAATGACACCAAGTCCTACCCTAGGCCTCCCTGGGCCTACTCCCAAAGTTGACTCTCCCCTGATCCAGCGACACTCAAACTGCTAGTTTTTCTCTCACTTTATACCCTTGGTTTTCACTCTAAACTCCCAAACTATGGCTTGTAAACCTCCCATATACTCCCTAGTATCAGTACTAACCGAGGCCTAATGAGGGCCTACCTATAACACCACTTTATGACCTCCAAACTACACCAAACCTAAATTGTCCCCTATTTCGGAAGATTTAGTGTTTTCGTGTGTGCACCTCACTAAATGGTAGGTTTTATTTAATCTAAGGCTTTTGGACTCAAGTATAACCCAAGTCCCAACTCTCTGCATCTCGGGCCTACCAAGGCCTAAGAAATTCCCATTCAAAACTCACCTACAACTAGTGTGCAAATCTGGAAAAATCAAGTGTCCAACTCTAATCCTTCCACCTTAACTCCCACTTTAAAACCAAGAAATCAACCTTAACCCAAACAACCCTACTGCACTAATACCCTCAACTAATTCCTCAACAAGTGGGGAGACCATACATTACCTAATGCATCTCCATGCAAACAATTTACTACAAGTAATTCAAGTTAACAATTTATCACGATTTCGGCTAAACATGAAAGATCATTTCTTACAAATTCAACTTTAAACACTTACCCAATACTAGTAATCATGTATACTATCTTACTTTAACTAATTTTAGCAAAATAACATGGCAACAACTCTTATTATGCACAAACAAATTCGAATTTCAAGAGTTTAATCATGCATGCATGTTTTCGAATATAGTAGCAAAAGTATCATGGTTTTCCATCAAAATCTCATCTTAAAACTAACATGCAAGACTAGAAATGGCCATAAAATGAATGATCACTAACATGCAAGGAGTTTTATCAAGTTTCTTTTACAAAAATACATAATACTAGCACATAAGTAATATATTTCATGGAGAAGCCTTGGATTCACAAGAATCAAGGTTTTTCTCTTTGAGTTTAACCAAAAAAACATGCAACCATAAATCATTAACTTTTAAGCATAAGAATCTTTGGGAAAACTAATCATGGGAAGTGAAATTACACTAGAAGAGGGTGAGAAATTGATGAAAAATGGAAGAGAATGGGGGGGTGGGGGTGTTCGGCCGAGAGGGAGAAGAAGGAGGGAGAAGAGAGAAAGGAAAATGAGTGGAGTGGAGTGTGGTGGAGTGTTTGAGTGTTCAGGTGAGTTTAATCATCTCCTTTTTACATTCATGCATATGCAAGAGTAAATGGACTTTGTTTTTATAAATTTACCCCTCTCCCACTTAAAGGCAAGATTTGCATGCAAGGTTAATTGAGTAATTTGGCTAGTGGAAGAGTGGTTAGTGGGGTTGGAAATACCAATGATACCCTTGTCTTTGTATTGGGAGTAAAATGCATGCATGGGTATCTAGGTAATTTTTTAATTATTAATCAAATTAATTATAAAGAATAAATTTTATAAACAAAAATATAATTTCAAAAATTACAAGAGTGGTGTCATAAAATAGCTTAGAATTTTTAGAAATTTATAAAATCATTTTTGAAATTTATTGATGAAAATATTTTTAAAACGATTTTTCTCAAAATAAGGAATACACTCTATAAATCACATTTAAGAGAAAATAATACATTTCTTTCTTTCAAAATTCTTAAATAACTTAGCTCAATTATTATGCATCAAACCAATAACACAAACACATATCCACAATTTTTTAAACAACTAAATCATAATTATAGAATATTCAATTAACTAATACATGAAATACCGGTTATAACATCCTCTCCCCCTTAAAGGATTTTGTCCTCAGAATCTAAGAGAACAGATGAGGATACCGGAAACGCATCTCATACTCTAGCTCCCATGTCAATTCTTCGACTTTGGGATTTCTTCAAAGCACTTTCACTATCTTTACTGACTTATTTCTAAGAATCTTCTCTTGCCAGTCGAGTATTTTGATAGGTTGTTCCACATACAACAAATCTTTCTGAATTTCTAACGGCTCATACTCTATCACATGATTGACATCCGGATTATACTTTTTAAGTAAAGACACGTGGAATACATTATGAACATGCTGATATTGAGCCGGTAGAGCTAACTCGTAGGCTAGATTTCCTACTTGATTTAAGATTTCAAAAGAACCAATATAACGCGGTGCCAATTTCCCCTTTTCCCAAATCGAGTCAAACCCTTCCATGGTGACACTTTCAGCAATACAGCTTCACCTACTTCGAAACTCACATTCTTTCGGGAAGGATCTGCATACTTCCTTTGTCTGTCTTGAGCAATAATTAGTCTCTTCTGAATTAAGGCTACTGGTTCCTTCATTTGCTGAACTAATTCAGGGCCGAGAACTTTTCCTTCTCCTACCTCATCCCAATTTGTTGGAGATCTACATTTTCTTCCGTATAAAGCTTCATATGGAGGCACTATGATGCTGGAGTGGGAACTGTTGTTGTATGAGAACTCTATGAGTGGTAAGTGATCATCCCAACTTCCTGCGAAATCAATTGTACAGCTGCGTAATATGTCTTTAATTTTTTATATGGTTCGCTCACTTTGACCGTCTGTCTGAGGATGATATGTGGTGCTCATATTTAGCTTTGTGCCCAAACTTTCCTGAAACTGTCTCTAAAATCTGAAATTGAATCGTGGATCTCGATCTAAAACTATCGATACCGGTACGCCGTGTTGTAACACAATTTCGCGCACATACATATGAACCAACCTATCCAATGAAGTCTTCTCGTTGATGGGTAAGAAATATGCCAAGCATATAAGTTGTTGTCCAAGCAAACACATCACTATTCTTTTGTAGAAAAGTTGTCAATTGGCCTTTCAAGGGCTTGTCTAGAGATGCTCCAATAAATGTGACCTTCTCCGGGTCTAAGGAGTCTAGGGGAATTGGTACCAAGTCCTGTGCTGGCTTCCCTCACATTTCGTCATTCTCTCAGACATCCATGTCTTCTATGGGAGGACCCGACCCCCGGTTCCATCGGGCCTAAGTGCTGCAACATAGCAACTGCGGGCCATTTTCTGATCTCCTTTCGCTTCTCCAACACCGTTCCTAGTTGGGAACTTCAGTACCATGTGGTAGGTTGAGGGCACAGATTTAAACGCATGAATCCATGTTCTACCCATGATAGCATTGTAAGTAGAGGCTTCCTTAACAACTTGAAAGTTCAACATCTGTGTGGCCATTCCGGGCTCTTCCCCGATAGTCACGGGAAGTTGTATTGCTCCTTCGATTTTGCATTCCACATGGTTAAATCCGTAGATGGATGTGTCGGATGGAGTTAGTTGAGAATCATTGTAGCCCATTCTTATGAATGTGTATGGAAAAGAATATCCACGGAAGCTCTATTATCCACTAGGACCCTCATAACAGGACAACTTCCGATCACCGGTGTGATAACCAGAGGATCGTCCTGCGGAAATTTCAAACCTTCAAGGTCTGGGTCACCAAGCTCAAGCGTCATTTCTGACTTAGAACGCTTAGATGACTCTCCAACTATGCCCATCACCTCTCTCTCATAAGCTTTTTGAGAGTTCCTTGTAGTACCAGCTGCTGTAGGACCTCCTGAGATCATATTGATTACTGGCCCTCGGGGCTGTGGGTTGCGATCTCTGTTGTTACCCCTTGATCGTCATCTCTTCAGTCATTATCTCTTTTTTAGCCTCCAGCCTCTTCACCCTTGGTGAAACTTCTGAATTTTCCCCTTTGAATAAAATATTTAATCTTATCCTTAAGTTGCCTACAATCGTCAGTATCATGACCAACATCTTTGTGGAACCTGCAGTATCGACTCTTGTCTCTTTTCTCGGGTCTCCCCTTAGTGGCTTCGACCATTTGAACTCTTTGTCCTTCTCAATTTCCATATGGATTTGGCTCCTTGGAGCGTTTAACCTTGCATATTTAGTGAACATTGCTTGCTGATTCTTTTTAAAAGAGGATGAGTCAGAGATTTTGTCAATTCGAGGATACTTGTCCTCGGCATCATACTCTTAATCCGTCTTCCGCTTCTTGTTTCCAGAGGGTTCATTATTCACAGTTGTCTTCTTCATACTTTCCTCCACCTTGATATACTTTTCGGCCCTATCCTGGAGCTGCAACATGCTCTCGGGAGGGCGCTTAGCTAGGGACATTTTAAAGAACTCATCTCTATTCCCTTGCTGTAGGGCTATCATAGCCACCTTATCATCAATATCAGGGACCTTTAAATCCTCCTTTGTAAATTGATTCAGATATTCTCCCAGGGACTCCTTTTCTCCTTGGATTATGCCCATGAGAGAGGCCGAACTCTTCTCGTGTACTCTGCCATGTTAGGAATATGTTGTGAACTTGATGATAAATCATACAAAACACATTAGTATATTTAACTTAGTGAATTTGTAGTACTCGATGGATGATCAAATATAGTCCCGACGGATGACTCAAATATAATCCCGACGAATGATGATTTGATATCCATCGAGTGAGTAGCTTATGTAATAATAATTTTTGTAGCACATTTCTGCAAACAACTTTGTGTAGATTCTATAGTAGCATATGAGTCATGTTGACTACTAGTAGATATGCAGAATAGGTTGATTAATTGTATATATGAGATTTCATGTAATTCTGCATAAATGAAATGGAGTCAAGTGTCAAATAGCTACCCGACGGATGTTCAACAAAGCTACCCGACGGATGATCAACAAGCTACCCAACGGATAACAAGAATGTACCCGACGAATGATCAATTCAAATATCTATTGACAGTGACAACACGGTCACATGCGTTGGGTGTTTGCAAAAGGAATGTGGCAACCTATTTAGCAAGAAATTGAGAACAAAGAAGCATTACCATTTCCATGCTATTATGAAGATATTCAAAGATGCTGGAATAGAGTAATGAAGCAGCATGGAGTTAGACTTGATAGATTTTGTTTTATTATCTTGTCTTATTACCATGTAAACTTGGTGATATATATATACCAATTGTAGCAAGTAGAACAGCAACAACAACTACTATCAAACTAAGCAAAGACATTTAGAAGAGAAATAGAAAAAGCTGTAACTGTTAATAATTTCTCTGTAGTTTGTTTGTTCACTTGTAAAGCAGCTGTGAGCCAATTTGAGCTTCACAGAGTTCTCAAATCGATATATATATATATATATATATATATATATATATATATATATATATATATCTGGTGGATACATTCAAATCCACCATAAAGTTTTAAAGACTTGTGTTTTTATTACTTTATGTTTGATTTACTTAATTCCTTATTCCGCACTTTGCAAATCAAAACACTTATATATATATATATTGAGTTAGAACATTTTTATAAATCTCGAAAAGAATCCAGAATTACATTCAACCCCCTTCAGTAATTCTTGTTGTATTGTTAGGGAATAACAATTGGTATCAGAGCAAGCTCTTGAAGTACAAAGAGTGTAAAGATCACAAAAAATAGCAAGATGAACAAGAAGGATGTTGGAGTTAAAATTCCTTTTCTGGATAAAGACAATTATTACCACTAGAAGGTGAAAATGCATCTATATCTTCTTTCTCAAGATGAGGCCTACGTGGATTGCATAGAGAGAGGACCTCATGTACCAATGAGAGCTACAACTGGAAATGAACCATCTGTTCCCAAGCCTAGGCATGAATGGTCGGAAAAGAAGGCCATGAATATATTATTCAATGGAGTTGATAGTGATATGTTTGATAACATCATTAACTGCAAAACAACCAAGGAGGTTTGGGACACTATCCAGATTATTTGTGATGGTACTGAGCAAGTAAGGGAGAATAAGGTGCAGCTACTAATTCAGCAATATGAGCACTTCCATTGTAAAGATAGTGAGTCTCTCACTGATATCTTTAGTAGGTTTCAAAAACTACTAAATGCTCTGAAGTTGTATGGAAGAGTCTATCAGATAAAAGATTCTAACATCAAGTTCCTTAGATCTCTTCCAAAGGAGTGGAAACCAATGACTGTCACATTGAGAAATTATCAGGATTACAAGGAGTTTACCTTGGAGAGAATGTATGGCATCCTGAAGACTTATGAGCTTGAAATAGAGCAAGATGAGAGGATGGAGAAAGGAAGGAAGAAAGGAGGGTCCATAGCACTGGTTGCTGAGTTAGAGAAAAAGAAAGAGATGAAGGTAGAAGCTGTTGAGTCTACTTCAAAGGTCTGTGAGAACAAGGGAAAAGGGCTGGTAGCTGAAAATGAAGATCATTTGAGCCAATATGACATGGATGATATTGATGAGCATTTAGCATTCCTTTCTAGAAGATTGGCCAAGCTCAAGTTCAAAAAGAACTTTGGAGCAGCCAAGCCAAGTAGAAACATGGTGGATAAATCCAAATTCAAATGTTTCAAATGTGGCTTGGCAGGGCATTTTGCCAGTGAGTGTAGAAAGTCATATTCCAGCAAAAAGAAGTTTGAGCCTATTGATTACAAATAGAAATATTTTGAGTTGCTCAAGCAAAAGGAAAGGGCTTTCATTACACAGGAAAATGACTGGGCAGCTGATGGATTGGATGAAGATGAGGATGTAAGCTATGTCAATCTAGCCCTGATGGCCAAGTATGATGAAACAGAAACAAGTTCTTCAAGTAATCGGGTAATCACCACTTACCTAGCACATTTATCTAAAGTTGAGTGTAATGATGCAATCAATGACATGTCTACAGAATTATATCACTTGCGTGTTACACTTAAGTCCCTCACTAAGGAAAATGCTAAAATTAAAGAAAACAATATGTTTTTAAGTGAGAGGAATAATGTGCTAGAGTCTCAGTTTATTGAATTTGAAACATTGAGAATTGAGTGTAAGATTGCTAAGGATGAATTAACTGAGTCCTTGAAGAAAGAAAAGATTTTAAAGAAGCAGCTTGAACGAGAACAGGAAGTGATTAAAGCATGGAAATCATCCAGAGATGTCCATGCTCAAATCACTAAAGTTCAAGGTATTGAGTCCTTTTATGATGCAGCCTGGAAAAAGAGTAAGGAGAAGTTGGAATCCAATTTGGTTGAAGGATTGCTAACAGATGTGGACTCGACGGATGATGAGTATCATCCGTCGGATAATTAAAAGGATTATCCGTCGAGTGACAAAGAGCCACATCCGTCGGCTGTGAGCAAACCTGTGAGCAAAGCCAAGCTTGCCAAGTTGAATGAAAAATATGGACCAGTTTCTAAAAACCGTTGTTTCAGGAGAATCAAGTCAAGTGAAGAAGGAAAAGAAAGTGATTGGTCATCTATCCATCAAGCAATTGAATGACAGACTAGAAAAGATTGAGGTTAAAACAGAAACTAAAAAGAAAAACAATAGAAATGGGAAAGTAGGGATTAACAAACATAACAACTACACACCTGATAAATATGCTCCTAGAAAAATATGTGTTAAGTGTGGTAGAGTTAATCATTTATCTGTTAACTGCAAACTTGCCATGCCTACTCCTATATCTGTACCCTCTTTTTTTCCCAACATGAATGCCATGCCTTCTATGCCTATAAATACTATGACTGCTCAGAATATGAATGCACAATTTGTTAATATGCCATTTGCACCTAATCCTTATTATGCTGTATTTAGTATGCCACAAATGCCATTTAGCATGCCTTACTGGAATAATATATTTACAAAGAGCATGCTTTTTCCTGCTAATCAAAATGTGCATGAAAAGTCTTTTAATGACTGGTTTCAAAGGTCCAACTCAAGTGACTAAGGATGAATCAGAAATTCCCAAGTCAAATGAGATCAAACCTAAGAAACCAAAGAAGAAAGCTAACAAGACAGGACCCAAGGAAACTTGGGTACCAAAATCAACTTGATCTGGTTTTGATGTGTGCAGGGAAACAGAAAGAATCTTTGGCACCTGGATAATGGTTGTTCAAGACACATGACTGAAGATTCTACCCTGCTCACAGAGTTCAAGGAGAGAGTTGGCCATAGTATTACTTTTGGAGATGACAGCAAGGGTTATACTGTGGGATATGGCTTGATTTTAAAAGATAATGTTATCATTGAGGAAGTTGCCTTAATGGGTGGTCTCAAGTACAACTTGTTGAGTATCAGCCAACTTTGTGATAAGGGCAATTCAGTAACCTTCAATTCAGAAGCCTGTGTTGTGACAAACAAAAGAAGCAACAAAGTGGTTCTCATTGGAGTGAGAAAAAGAAACGTGTATCTAGCTGACTTCAACTCATCTAATGCAGAATCTGTCACTTGTCTTCTCAGTAAAGCAAGTCAAGATGAAAGTTGGTTATGGCACAAGAAGCTGTCCCATCTAAACTTCAAGACCATGAATGAGCTCGTCAAGAAAGAGCTGGTTAGAGGCATTCCTCAAGTGGAGTTTTATAAGGATGGATTGTGTGATACCTGTCAAAAGGGAAAGCAGATTAAAGCATCATTCAAAAAGAAGCTTGATTCAATAATTGAAGAACCTTTGCAATTGCTACACATGGATTTGTTTGGACCAGTCAATGTGTTGTCCATTTCAAGGAAAAGATTTTGCCTAGTAATTGTAGATGATTTCTAAAAGTTCTCTTGGACATATTTCCTAAAGTCTAAAGATGAGGCTAGTGAAATCATCATCAATCACATAAGGCAAGTCAACAATTATCCTGATTTAAAAGTAAGGAGAATCAGGAGTGACAATGGAACTGAGTTCAAGAATTCTGTGATGAGATCATTTTGTGAAGATAATGGGATAATGCATGAGTTTTCTGCAGCAAGAACTCCACAACAAAATGGAGTAGTGGAAAGAAAGAACAGATCTCTTATTGAAGCTACAAGAACAATGCTTGAAGAAGCAAAGTTACCAACATATTTTTGGGCTGAAGTTGTGAATACTGCCTGCTACACTCAGATTATTTATTTGATTAATCAAGCAAAGTGTGTGACACCCTACCAATTGTTCAAGAACAAGAAACCAACTCTGAATTTTCTTCATGTCTTTGGCTGAAATGTTTTATCTTGAGGAATCAAACTGATCAACATGGGAAGTTTGATGCTAAAGTAGATGAAGGAATTTTTGTTGGATATGCTGTGGGAAAAGCATATAGAGTCTACAATCTTAGAACCAAAATTGTTATGGAATCAATACATGTTATGTTTGATGATAAAAAGATTGAAGGACTGCAAGATGAAGATTCTCATGAAAGCCTCAAGTTTGATAATGTGGAGATGGTTAGTGATGACAGTGATGATGAAAGTGATCAAGAAACAGTGAATAAGGATAATGCAGAAAAATCTACAACTAATGAAGCATAAAATTCAATATCTGTCGAGTTGCAAAATGCTTCATCCGTCGAGAGACAATCTGCCTTATCCGTCGGGAGACAATCAGCTTCATCCGTCGGAACACAAAGTGCACCATCCGTCGGGTCTTTAAGAGAAGCTGGAAGTCAGAATAGATCACTTACAGAAAGCTCCCCTTTCTCAAATCAAAGATTCACAAACTCAGGGGGAGTTTCCAATAATCAAAACTCAGTCACACATCAAGACAACAATGAGGCCTCCTCATCTAGAACTAATCTACCTCAACAAAGAAAATGGACTAAAGATCACCCTTTTGAGCTCATCATTGGTGATGCATCTTCTAGAGTTTAAACAAGGAGAGCAAATCAAGAAGAATGTCTATATAGCAGCTTCCTATCTAAGGAAGAACCAAAGAAGGTAGAAGAAGCTTTGTTGGATCCTGATTGGATTTTAGCATGTAGGAGGAGCTAAACCAATTTGAAAGGAATAAGGTATGGAAGCTGGTACCCAATCCCAAAGGAAAGAATCCAATTGACACCAAATGGGTATTCAGAAACAAGATGGATGAAAATGGCATAGTAGTCAGGAACAAAGCTAGATTGGTTGCTAAGGGCTATTGTCAACAAGAAGGAATAGATATTAATGAAACTTTTGCTCCTGTTGCAAGACTTGAAGCCATCAGAATTTTCTTAGCCTATACAGCTCATGCCAATTTCAAGGTCTATCAAATGGATGTCAAAAGTGCTTTTCTGAATGAAGATTTGGAGGAGGAAGTCTATGTTAGTCAGCCTCCTGATTTTGAAGATCCAAATTTCCCAAATCATGTCTACTATCTTTTGAAAGCACTTTATGGACTGAAGCAAGCACCTAAAGCCTGGTATGACACTTTATCAAAGTTTCTTTTGGAAAACCACTTCACAAGAGGTACTGTTGATAAAACTTTATACTTTAGAAATGTTAATGGCTCTAGTATACTTGTTCAAATTTATGTAGATGATATTATTTTTGGCTCTACAGATGAAAAACTTTGCAAAAAGTTTGCCAAATTGATGCAAAGTAAGTATGAAATGAGCATGATGGGAGAACTAACTTACTTTCTTGGTTTGCAAGTTAAGCAAGTTAGTGATGGAATATTCATTAGTCAAACTAAATACATTCATGATCTTTTGAAGAAGTTTGATCTAATGGATTGCACATCTGCAAAAACTCACATGACCACTGCAACTAAGCTTGAATTAAACACTACTGAAAAGTCTGTGGATATTTCACGCTATAGGGGAATGGTTGGCTCACTTCTGTACTTAACAGCTAGTAGGCCATATATAATGTTTGCTATTTGTCTTTGTGCTAGATTTCAAGCTGATCCTAGAGAATCTCACTTAGTAGCTATTAAGAGAATTTTCAGATATCTCAAAGGAACACCAAAACTTGGCATTTGGTACCCTAGAGATTCTGGTTTTGATCTAACTGGTTATTCAGATGCAGATTATGCAGGTTGTAGAATAGACAAAAAAAGTACAACAAGAACCTGTCAATTTTTAGGGAACAAGCTTGTGTCTTGGTTCAGTAAAAAGCAAAATCCAGTTTCCACTTCTACAGCTGAAGCTGAATATATTACTGCTGGTAGTTGCTGTGCACATATTTTATGGATGAAAAACCAATTATTGGACTATGGTCTACAAGTGGAAAGAATTCCCATTTTTTGTGATAACACAAGTGCAATTGCCATCACTGAAAATCCAGTGCAGCATTCAAGAACAAAGCACATAGATATCAAGTACCACTTCATAAGGGATAATATGATGAATGGTAACGTGGAACTTCATTTTGTTCCAAGTGAAAAGCAGCTTGTAGATATATTTACCAAGCCACGTGATGAATCCACCTTTTCAAGGTTGGTAAGTAAGTTAGGTATGCTTAATTATTCTTGAATCATTTCAGATATTTTGCAAGTTATTATGCAGCCAAAAACTTAATTGATTTTTCTGCTTTAGATGAAATTTTGGCTAAGTCAAAATTTACATCCCGACGGATGCTCATTATCCATCAAGTTTGATCATCCGTCGGAATATTAATTTTTAATAAAAATCAATTATGTTTCTGGAATATTTTATAACTCGACGGATAACTGATTTATCCTCATCCGTCGAATTACCTCAATCCTAGTCGTTAAAACTCTGAACATTATCCATCGAGTATACTTATAGTTTGTAAGCATGACACAACGGATAAGTGACAGAATTTTTACAGTTTTATTTTTTAAATGGCTATTTTGGGCAATTTTTATTGATCACTTTATTTTACTTTATTATTTTTGTCAGTTTATTTCTTAGATAGTAAAAAAGCTGCATTCATTTTCATTCTATTCTTTTATCATTCTCAATATTCAATTGCTCTAACTTCTTTCTTCCTCAAAAGCAATCACTCTCTCTGCAATTTCAATCTCTAACAATGGCACCAGTCGTCAAAATTATGTCTCAAACTAGGTACATCTATTAAAAGAACAACTTCACAGCTCTAGTGAATAAGGAAATTCAACATTCTGGAAGTTACCACAAAATGATGGATTTTGTGAAAGGCTGTAAACTCAACTATGCTATGCTAGAACCTTCCACCATCTACTGTGAGGTTGTAGAGGAGATATGGACAACTGCAGTGTACAACTCAACTGATAAAACCATCACATTCACTCTTAAAGGTAAGCAGTTTTACATTAATAGTGATATTGTCAAAGCATGCTTTAGAACTCCTAATAATACTGTTACTGCTCCACACACAGACACTGACATAGTTTATATGCTAAAGTCCATGGGCAATGCACTTTCCACTTTTAAGTTAAGTGAAATTAGGAGGTTAGGACTTAGAAAGGAATGGAGATTTCTGTGTGATGTGGTAACTAAAGTATTTTCTGGTAAAATTAGTAACTTTGATTCTATTAACATATCTATGCTTTACATGCTAGTTACTGATAAGTATTTCAATTTCAGTGACATTGTTCTATTTGAGTTAGGCTTTAAGTTAGGAGAACTCAATAAGAGAGGTAAAAGTGTCTATTATGCTAGATTTTTCATGATGCTTGCTAACTATCTCATTGAGAACATTGTGATTGAGAACCCAACCAAAAAGCTGAATTGTTGGGTTCAAGAAAGAAGAATAATTGCAGATCTTAATAGAGCATACCACCACAAAGAGGTGCCCCTCTTCTATTTTTCAGTAATGGAGGGACCTCAGGTAAGCGAGGTAATTTCTAATGTCTCTACTCTTCCAACCTCACACATTTCTTTGCCTTCAAATATAACAATGGCATCTGTGTCAATGACCAAACAGATGCCTACCCAAGCTACTAAATCATAAACTTCTAAATCCAAATCTAAGAAAGCCCCCTCTGGTTTCTTTCAAAAGAAACCAGTTGCAAAATCTACTAAACAAAAAGAGGGGAGTGTGAAGGTGGGTGAGAAAGGTGAGGGATAGGGTGAAAATCAAAGAAACCCTAAGGATAAGGCTGGAGAGAAGAGTGTACCCAAACCTAGCCATACCACAGTTTCCCAACAAACTGTGGTTGTTAATAAGGAAATAAGCTCATTACTAGTTTCATCCTCCCAAAAGGATGTCACAATTGAAACAAGCTCCCAACCAGGAGCACATGCCAAAAGGTGTAGGGACACTAGCTCACCACAAACTTATGCTAGAAAGAAAAGATCAAAAACCCTTGGGGATGCACATGGCACACACACAGTGCAAACTGGTGCTAAAGACCCAGTCACTGCACCATCTCAAAGTCAGATTGATGTGGCTCCAATAAATATGGAGTCACAGCCAAAATCTCTCATAATTGAAGCACCTGATACACCAAATTATCCCATACACTCACTAGATGTTGACATGATAAATACATCACTTCCAAATTCTCCATCTTTAACTCTCTTGGAGAAGCCAAAAATCCAAGCAAGTGAGCATCATCTTTTAGATGATTTGTTGGCTCACTTGCCATTTCTTTCTGAGACTGTTGAAACTTCTGTGCCTAAATTATCATTAACCAGCACAGAGTCTACAATAGTCTCCACTTCAAACTCATTTATTTCTTCCATCCCGAAGGATATTCATCATCCGTCGAGTAGTGATTGTATCCCGACGGATAAGCCTAACAGCAGTCATCCGTCGGATAGCCAAACTACTATCCCGATGGATATTCCTCATCCGTCGGGTGTCTCTGCACAACTTAAAATTTCTTCAATTATCACAAGTGCAGAAGACTTAGTAGTAATACAATCACTCTTAGGACTTAGGAAAGGGATTGAATTGAGTGAGAGTCTAGTTTGCTCCCAGGAAAAAGGGGAGAAAAAGAGTGAACAAATGCAGTCCATTTCTTCAGGACTGGAAAAAGTGAGTGAGAGGAGTCCCACCTTAGATGGTGAAGGTGAGGGTGTGAGGGTGGGGAGCCAAGGGGAGCCCTTGATGCAAAAAGAGAGAGAAATTGAGAGAAATACAGGTACAGGAGATATAAGGATAGACATCATTGCTAGTGAGTCAATGAATGCCAATGATGCAGACATAGAGAAACTATCTCAGCAAAATCAAGTTGTTATAAGTTCCATCTCTTTGGATGCTGAGGCATTTGCTCATCCTATTCTAGCATATCAAATTTTGGCTGGACAGGGCAATGAAAATGCAGAAAAAATGCTGAATTTGGTGCACACCACCCAGTCAATGCAAAGAGCTAAGGATGCCATCACATCTATGCCACCTAGAGCTGATGATGATGTTGACTATGGGACTGGGGAATCTGCTGATTTCTTTGGAGATGATGGTAAAAATGAGGAGCTCATGTACATATGGGGAGAAGCAGGCACCAGCTCTAGATCTGCCTTCCTTCATGGGCATTCTCCGAGGACTGTGATCTTCAACATTTCAAGGTCACTCTCATTCATCAAATCCAGGAAATACATAATGCTATTCAATCTACCACAGATGCAGGCACCAGACAGCTCTTACAGGCACATCTAAATTATCTGCAACTGTATCAAATCCAAGGCCTCCAACACAACCAGGATATCACTTCTATCAAGACAGAGATCAATCAAGTAAAGAAGGATATTTCTGAAAGATTAGATGCCAAACTTCCAGAAGCCACAATGCTAGATATTAAAAGACAGCTTAGGAAGAACACTGATCTTGCAACCAAGGTGGATTCCTGGGATAAAAGAATGACTGCTATAGAAGCCTCTCTAACAGCTATACATCTACATCAAGCACAACAAACAGACTTGCTTCAGAAGCTAGTGGCAGCTCAAACCTCTTCTTCTACTCAACTTGCTGATAACAAAAAGGGGGAGAAAGAGAGTGCTATTGTCCTATTCAGTCAAGAGGGGTCAGGAGTGAGGGGGAGCAGAAAGTGCTAAACATCCAAGTCAACAAAGTGATTGTGCCAACAATTGCTTTCACAAAGCCACCAGTCATGGACAGTATTGACATCATAAATCTGGCAGCAGCAAAGCTAAACACAGATGACAAAATGCTAAAGATTGGTGTAGCAGCAGCTGAGAAGGAGTTGAAAGAAAAATGGAGAAAAATAGATGCAGAAATTCAAAAAAAGTTTGGGCCAATTCAGAAGCCAGATAAAACAGTCATTCATCACTCTAAAGTCAAGAACATTTTTGTGAATGAAATGAGTATGAATTATCTAGAAAAAGGCCAAACATCTTGCATCAAATCTCCAAAAGCAGATTTCATCATGAAGCCTAAAAGAAACTATTCAAAGTTTTCAGACAAGAATCCTATGGATACTGTGTATGAGATAACTAGTCCAGATAAGAAGAAGCTATTGGCTAGGTCAATTGCCTTCTACAAAGATCCAGCTGATTCAGCACTCAAAAAAAGATTAGCCAAGATTTATAGAAATGGTAAGGAAATTTGTGTGGTGGATGGACACCCCATATTTGTGGAAGCTAAGAAGGAAGAGAAAGAAAGAATCAGGCAAGAAAAGAAGCAAGCTGCTCTGGATGCTAAAAAGCTTAAACAAAAGAAGAAGCAAGCTGCTATCTTGGCCAAGCTTCAAGCTGTAAAAATCACAACAAAAATTCATGAACAACGAACTGTAATTGCTGAACCTAAGGATCAAAAAGTTCAAGAAGAACCACAACAGAAGAGAAGATTCAGATACAAGCTCCATTCCAAGAGAAAATTGGACTTTAATGATGAAGAAATGGAAGACAATATTCCTAAAAGTCCACAACTACAACTCAAGCATCAAAACCCTCAGTGGTATTTGAATAATTCAAGGTGGTGGATCCAACTAGGAATATAAATGGTGAGCCCATAATTCCTAAGGATGAGCCAGTGGACTGGGATAGTTTGCCCATCCCTGAGCTAAACTTTTCTATCTTCAAGGCAAAGAAGACAAAGACAAGAGCTAGCAAGAAAGTGAATCCAGTGATTCTCAAATCCAAGGCCCTAGTCAAATCTAAATCCATAGTCAATAAAGGAGGCATGTTGTACATCTGTGACATCAAAGAGTTTTCTGACATCAACCTCTACTTAGATGAACTGGAAGAAGTTATAGGAATTGATGCTCATAGACATCTCCCTGAAAGACTGGTATTCAAATACAAGGGAGGAAAAGAGATCATATGGCCACTTCACAGGATTCTTCTAGAAAGCCAATCTGTGCTAATAAAGATCTACTCATCTTTCAAGAAGAACTTTGGATACAATGTGACTGCTAGAAGATTAGTTCTAAAGAAGATTGAGGAGCTGAGGAGTAATAGAGCCAAAGATGCATTCCCAAAAACTCTATATATTCCCTTCACATGAAAGAGAGTGCATTTGAGGCCTTATTGGTTGATGAAATTCATGGATAAAAAGGGAGTTAGAAGTTTTTTCAGACTGGAGGACCAATTGAGATCTCTAGCAATGAGACTCTATTGGAAATGCAAGGAATGCTAGATCTCTCAGAAGCTGATGAACTTGAATTCCACAGACAACTCCAAAACCAGATAGAAGAAAATAACAGGAGGCTTGGGAATAAACCTAGACAATCAAGGAAATAGACTTATCTGCTCAAACTAGAGGAGCACCTTGATAATGATTATAAGCTATTCTTTGTATATTTTGCACTGTTCAATTTTCAGTAAATATTGCAGCACTTATCAGTTTTATCTACTATTTCCAATTTGTATTCTTAGAATATTTTGTTATCATCAAGTTTCTCTTAATTTATGGCTACAATTCTAGTAGACATAAATTGGGGGAGATTATTAGAAATATGTTGTGAACTTGATGATAAATCATACAAAACACATTAGTATATTTAACTTAGTGAATTTTGTAGCACTCGACGGATGATCAAATATAGTCCCAACGGATGACTCAAATATAGTCCCGATGGATGATGATTTGATATCCATCGAGTGAGTAGCTTATGTAATAACAAGTTTTGTAGCACATTTCTGCAAACAACTTTGTGTAGATTCTGTAGTAGCATATGAGTCATGTTGACTACTAGTAGATATGCAGAATAGGTTGATTAATTGTATATATGAGATGTCTTGTAATTCTGCACAAATGAAATGGAGTCAAGTGTCAAATAGCTACCCGACGGATGATCAACAAGCTACCCGACGGATAACAAGCATGTACCCGACGAATGATCAATTCAAATATCTGTTGACAGTGACAACACAGTCACATGCGTTGGGTGTTTGCAAAAGGAATGTGGCAACCTGTTTAGCAGGAAATTGAGAACAAAGAAGCATTACCATTTCCATGCTATTATGAAGATATTCAAAGATGCTGGAATAGAGTAATGAAGCAGCATGGAGTTAGACTTGATAGGTTTTGTTTTATTATCTTGTCTTATTATCATGTAAACTTGGTTATATATAAACCAAGTGTAGCAAGTAGAACAACAACAACAACAACTACTACTATCAAACTAAGCAAACACATTTAGAAGAGAGATGGAAAAAGCTGTAACTGTTAAGAATTTCTCTGTAGTTTGTTTGTTCACTTATAAAGCAGTTGTGAGCCAATTTGAGCTTCACAGAGTTCTCAAATCGATATATATATATATATATATATATATCCGGTGGATACATTCAAATCCACCAGAAAGTTTTAAAGACTTGTATTTTTATTACTTTGTGTTTGATTTACTTAATTCCTTATTCCGCACTTTGCAAATTAAAACACTTATATATATATATTGAGTTAGAACATTTTTATAAATCTTGAAAAGAAGCTAGAATTACATTCAACCCCCCTTCTGTAATTCTTGTTGTATTGTTAGGGAATAACATGCCACTTATAAACTACTTGATAAAAGCTTGGCTCAAGTCCTTAAAGGATCCAACAAAATTCGGGGGTAGACGGTTATACAATCTTTGAGCCATACCCGATAGGGTTTGAGGAAAGGCCCGACACTTAATTGTGTCGTTCACGGGCTGTAGCAACAGGGCGTTAGAGAACGTCCTGAGATGATTAGCAAGGTCGCCAGTACCATTGTATGCTTTGATGGTGGGCATCTTGAACTTTCTTGAGATGCTGGAATTCATTATCTCATTAGTGAATGGTGGGTTTGGATCATCAGGATCTCATAGGGGTATAAGATCACTTGGATCAACCCTTGGGGCAACAACTCTTCTTATATGGGACCATCTAGGTCTATGATTGGAGGAAGATCTCTCCGCCTCAGAGCAAATGGGGGTCTTGGGGTCAGGTGCATCTCCAGGTCACGCTTCAACATTTGGATCTCAGCTTCGTGAGCCCTGATCCTCTCCTGGACATCTTGGGGATTCGTCCCTTGAGTGCTCCTAGGGCGCTGGTCAGTACTAGGCATCGGCTCTTTACCAGCACGCCTCCTTATCGAAACAACATCGCCATCTGATGATTCCGAGTCTCTATCATTATACGGTCCAGAGAATTCTTGATCCTACGGAATAGGAGCCAAGCCACGTATGTATTGGGGTATCCACCCTTGTGTTTCACTCCTATAAGAGGTCCACTTCCTCCATCTTCGGGGTATAAAGGCATCCCGTAAGGGGGTTAGTGGTCACGATGGTCGAGTACTCATACCCGACCGGTTGAGAGTTCACAGGTGCATGTAGCTGCTGAAATTGGGGATTCGTCCCTTGAGGATCCGGGGGGATTCGTCCCTTGTGGCTGAGCCTCAGTTGCCCCTACCAGGGTTCCTCCTTGGGTGGAGGCATAGGTTGAGTGCGGTGGTACTTCCACCACTGATGCGACTGTTCGCGATGGGACATGAGTGTCTATTCCACTATTATTTCTGCTCCGTGTATTCACCATGGTTGTTTTAGTCTTCCCACATATGGCGCCAAATATTGTGGAATAAAATCTAAAGTACGTTAGTATTTAATGCTGGGGTTTGTGAGCTTCGAGCTTTAATGGCTACTCTTGCGTTCGGGACTATCTGTCCTTGCAAGATGCCTACGTATCTCTGTGTGGTAGAGAATCAAGCCAAAAACGTAGTTCTAGGTTGAGGGGTAGAGCTCTTTATATAGAGGTGAGTCTAGGGTTAGACTTATGTAGGGAGACTTGGTGGACAAGTCTCCAACTTAGATGGTAATTACGAGTCCTATAAGGGAAGGAACTCCAGAACCTTTTGTATAGGACTTTGAGTCTATTTAGGACATATGTCTCTGCTCTTCCAGCCGTATTGGGCCTAGTCCGTAAAAATCTTATGTTCGTGGACCTTGACGACCTCTGCTGGTGGGCCTTGTCTACATGGCCCGTCTTGAGTCTGCTACGAGCTTGGACCAGACAGGTCTATACTGGACTTTAGACAAAAAGCCCAAGTGTAATTAATGTGACATTTAATGTGTCTTTAAGATGTATTTTCTATACATATCAATTAAATAAAGGTCTCTGTTGCTTAAAAACCTACTTGTACTACAATACAGAGAACACACACATTATTTTGTAAATTCGTAGATAGGAGTGAATATTTCCCAGTTCAGAACCGAGAACCGAACTGAATCGATCAAAAATTAAGATTTTGGTTTGGTTCTTAACTAATTCGGGTCCGGTTCGGTTCTTGTGTTCCTAGAAATTTCGGTCCTCGGTTCGGTTCTTAACATACTAGAACTGTAAGAATCGAACCGTATATAAATAAATAAATACAAATATATATAAATATATGTATATATATATATTCCGTATTATGTTTTTTATTTATAATATTTTAATAAATTTTAAGAAAAATATGATTTTTATTGTATTACTCCTTTTTTAAATTTATATGGAGTTTTGAATATTTTTTCTTCTTAAATATTAGAAAGTAATCGAATTCAAGATGATACACCACTAATGAAAATTTTCTTTTACTAAGTTAGCCTTAATAAATAATCAAAACTAGTCAAAATTTAAAAAGTTAGGATATAAAATAATATGCAAAATTAATAAATATGAAATAAAATGTAAATTCGGTTCTTTCGGTTCGGAACCAAACCGAAATTTACGGTTTAGTTCCGGTTCGGTTCCTGCATTTAAACGGGTCCGGTTCAATTCTTGAAATAATTTTATTTCGGTTCTTGGTTCTTTCAGTTCCGGTTCTGACCCGTTATTCACCCCTATTCGTAGAAGCAGAGAACATGTATGACCATTGTGATGATTCGATGTCATGGGATGGACTTGCGTGTCCTCCTCTCGAAGACCGTGCCTTCAATTTCGACACGAGTTTGACACCAGATGACATTATGCTTGATAATATATTGCTCGAACTAGAAGAAGATGATGACGAAGACATTGTGACAAAGTATTTTAAAGAAGATGAACAACTTGACAAGATGGTTGTTGCATGTATGACGAATCCTCCCGCACCATTGTCGCATGATCTCTTGGATTTATTTCCTGCAAGCTTTAACTCTGGTCAAATTTCTAGGAGAGATGATAGGAAGGATGATGTTCATGCTTCTTATGGAAAAGGGAAAGAATTACCGACCTTAAGATCAGTGCTCCAAGTTGAGGTGCACAACAAGGCCAATTATGCTTGTCCATCAAAACAGCTGTTAGAGGAGCGGGGGAAGCGGGATCATAATAAGCAAGTTGTTGCGTTGGATCACAAGAGGAAAGTGATAGGGTATAAGCATCTCGGCTAGTGTCCTACCTTGCTCTAGGGGAGCCGAGACCCCTTTCAATCCAGGATGAGCCAAGCCCGCATTCATAGTCGGGTTCACACCCGGCCCAGGAACAAGCTACCAGGATGATCCACGCTCACAGTCATAGTCCGGTTCAGTCCAGGCCCTGGAGCGAGATGGCCTCCTAGAAACGGGGTGAGCTGCGCTCAGGAGATGTGTCAGGTCCATCCCAACCCAGACACGAGCCAACCCCAAAGCCCACCAAGGAGGAGCACGTGAGGTACGAACCTAGACGCGTGACATTGACAGCTATCAACAACCAACAATTTAGACAAGCATGACACACGTTAGTACCCCTTTGGTGCATTTTAAGGTGGTCCTTACCTAGACACGTGTATGAAATCTATCCAGCCAGATGTCCTCCGCCTCCAGCAACGAACGGGCCTTATCAAAAGGTAGCAACCCCTAAACCCTATCCTTGGGACTATAGATACCCAAAGGGGAGGTATTTAGGGGTTACGCTATCTTACACACAAATATACACACACAGTCACCATGCATTCTTATCTACCTTCATCTTCCCAAAGCGAGTTCTTACTCTCACGCCTAAGGCGTCGCGGGGCTCAAACCTCCCTCCGACGTTATTTTGCAGAAATCCAACGGCAGTTACACCACAGCCACGAGAAGGGTCCAGGCACAGCGTCGGAAGGACCAGGCCGCATACCCGAGTTATCAGAAAGCGGATACTGAGTTTAGAGTGAAGGGCACTCGTCGTTGTGGGAATTATGGAAAAGGAAAGAAGTTGAGTACCGCTATACAAGTATTAAATTTAGATGAAGTAGATGTTAAAGCTTTTCTTGGAAAAATAGAAGAGCTTGTCGAGAAAAAAAAAGAAACGAAAGATCATAGATTGTTCTGATTGCGGACATATGCAGCGAAAGGACATTACAAAGACATATCATATGAATCTATTTTCTTCTGGTAATCTCACAAATCAACTGAAGAATGATGATTATGATTCAAAACTGGAAGCTTCACGGCATATGTTGCATGAGCGTTATCAGCGTGACAAAAAGGTTAAGCAAAAAAGCAGATATAACTCATTGATTTTCAAATACCAATAACGAGGCAGCCAAGGTGCAACAAAAAAACAAAAGGAAAACCATGTTTGAGGCAAAGATTGATGGTGTTGGAGACTCACAAAAGCAACAACAAATTCCCACCGTTTAAAACGTTCCTGTCATATATTAAGTAGGTCACTCCCCTCCCTCATTGGTTTTTGTTCTTTTGGGGTTTTGACGAGGCCCTTATCCTTTTAGAAAATAATGTTTGTATCGTAAAATTGTATTCAAAATGTTGATTTTTTAATGTATTATAATCTTTTATAATAATGATCCATTGTTGATTCTTTGTGGTGTCGCTATGATACATATGTTTCTCATGAATTGTTTGATTAGTTACAGTTAAGAATTAGATAGAAGAGCATGTTACTAAATACCGAGCTTGCCTTAATTGTTTAGGGTTGATATTTTCTTTACTCATGTTTGTAAAACTCAAGCAAGACCTGGTGGATAAGAACTGTTTCCTAAAGTAGATAAAAAGTAAAAACTAATCGATTAGTATTCTTGTGTGTTAGATAGTTTTTAGACCGTCTTCACCTGTTTAGAATTCCTGGTATGCGTAAGAAAGTTCGAGAGACTCTCTTGTGCACATCAACATGTTTCTTGAAAAATCTCTCAGGTTGAAACTCCATGGGGTCTGACCAAATTCTAGGATCATGGTGCAACTTCCAGAGGTTTACAAATAAGTTTGTTCTAGCTGAGATGTGGAAGTCTGCCACTGAACAATCTTTCGTTGCTTCATGAAATGCATTAATTTGTGGAGGTGGATGTAGTCGTGATGTTTATTTGATAGGCTTGCAAGTAAGATAGATTCTTCATACCTGCTTCATTTACTTGTCGATCTCTTTCTACATGCTTGTCAAATTCATTTTGAACTTTTCTTAGCAAATGGCGGTTGTTAAGTAGCAAGGTGACTACCCATGTAAGCGTGACCATTTTTGCATCATAGCCACCTAATAGAAGACTCTGCAGGGAGCAATCAAAAGCACAACCCAATATCTTGGTAAATAAGTTGAATCAACTTGCTCAAAGTGAGATTTTTACATGGAATATGCAATTTTAGTTGGTTGCTAGTTGTGTGAGCACAGATGAAAAAAATCACATTTACAAGTTTAAGTTGAGTTTTAGTGCTTAAAAAAATATTACATTCAGGTGTGATGGATCTTAGACTTACCAGACAAGCTCCCTTGATGGAGGTATCAGTTATCTGAGCAGATGGATCAGATTCCATTACAGACAGCATGACATGCATAAAGTATTGCTCCTGTTCATCAATGCTCGAGAGTTCCCTTTTCTGACGATGCTCCTTCATCTAGCTCTCAAGTATTTGATCTATCACTTTTGCTTTTTTCTTCATTTTTCCATTGTATCCTGTCAATGAATCTATTCAACCAAGTAAAGGAAATGCCTCAGAAATCATAAACAACCCTAACAGATGCATGAAATCATCCAAGGCTCTCTGGAATCATCTCGACTCCTCATTGCTATACACACCAGTACCATAGTAACGCTTCCCTGTAACCATCCTCACTACAAAATTTATATTTAGGTCTTCGAATCTCTCTTTCAGTTCTACAATAGGCATGCTTTCGTCTTGTTTGTTAATCCATAGCCCATAAAGCCCTCTTAAAGAGGTTAACTTCTGATTCCAGAACATGCATAACACGAGCTTATGAAGTCTACGGTTGGATAAAATCTCAACCATCACTAGCTTATGTAAATCATGCCCTTGTGGACCATAAAGAAGGAATCCAGGCATAGCATGATCTATATGGCTAGAGATTTTGGACGGTTGGAGAAGGCTTTGTCTTGCACTGTAAAGCATTCTCTTGCAACTTCCGAGCTACTTACCATATCATTTTCAGAACTCCTAGTTGCAACAAGAAGATTGGTCCAACTTTATCTGCCATGGCTTCGAACAAATGATGTAATCTCTTGTTGGCTCCTAGAAGATGAAGGAATTGTCCATGCCCCAGCAGGTTCCGCGGGAGATGAGTTGTTCTTCTTGCTTCTGGCATAGGTACCGAAGACCCTCCATAAGAAAGTAACAACAAGAATTAGGCCACATAATACTACAAATCGAGGTTGAATGTTGATTCCCATGTCTATTTTATTGTTTTTTATTCTCCAGTTAGAGTTAAACTTTTTCCTCATTAATATGTATCATGTTATTTAGGAACTCTGAGCAAAAAGACTTCCCCTATGACATGACAAACTGTGTCATGAATTATTGCATATTTGTTTACGTCTCAGATTTTCTAACGAACAACAATAGAATTGTCCAAGTTAAATTGTGAAAATACCGAGTCTAAGAGGGTTTAGACTTGATAATAGTCATTGACACTGATATGGCAGCATTTTACATGACCAACTCTGTCGAAATCTTAAGGTGCTGGGATAAACCACTAAAATACTTGGTGGATCATGTACAATTAGCGCAGATAGGTTGACAATTGTATTTTAAACATTACATAAACTAATCATCATTGCTGTAATTATCTGTGCTAATTATACATGATCCATTAAGCATTGATGATTGTTTATGTAGTGTTTAAATTGCAATTTCCAACCTCAGGTGCTTTCCATAGTTTTTTGCTGTCCAGTTTTGACTAATTTTTGCAACAATATTATCCTCCTAATAGTGGGTTAATTGCTTATTTTATTTGTGTTTTCTTTTCAGAAGATTTCAAATAATAGAGATAAGATTTTACTGATTTTCATGGATTACATACAATGCATATCTCAAGATTACAAACAAAGGAATCTAGGTCTGCAATTTGAAAATTCTACATCAGTGATAGTCTGGTATTTTCTGGTATTTGATCAGTACTTTTACAACCCATCGTGCAAAGTTAAAGTTCTAACTCTCCACTCAATTCATGTAAAGTTGCTTCGTGTTGCACTCGTAGTAGATTAACATTAACATTTTTCTTTTGAATTTTATGTTGCATTGCAATTCTCATTTTCTATAGTCGTGTTCCAGTAAACAGTTAAGGACTTGTCCATCATTATCAGATTGATTGGTTTGTTAAATTGTTTACGAATAAAGCGCAATTTCAAAAACTTTCTTCGTTGCATATAAAACATGAAATTAATTAATTTGTCCTGATATCAGTTCCATTAAATTTATAGTTTAGCTGTTACAATAGGAGCTCTTTGTAGTAGCGAGAAAATAGTGGGTCTTGAGAGCATCCATACTATTTTTAAGTATTTCCGGATATGGTTCAACTTTAGGTTCTGACTTGGAGTGTGTAACCTGAAATGGTTACTAGGTTGGAAATTGTTAGTGTTTGAATATCGTCTCAGTAATTGCAAAAACTGATCTTATTGCATAAATCTTTCCAGGAATAAATTCAGCACTGATTTTATGCTGATTACTATCTTTTTCATTTAATTATGCATTTCAGTTTTGCTTTATAGCCTATATAAAGGCCTGATTATATTAGAATTATATATGAAGTTTTCAGCTCATTCTCTTATCTCGTACACCTTACATCTATTTTATCTATGGATCTTGAGAAATCATTCACATCTCTGGCACCACCGGCATTTAATGGTGAAAATTACCAACTCTGGGCAGAAAGAATGGAGGCACATCTATAGGCAAATGATCTCTGGGAAGTTGTTGAAGAAGACTACGAAGTTCCTCAGTTGACGGCCAATCCTACCATAGCTCAGATTAGGAATCAAAAAGAGATGAAATCAAAGATGTCAAGGGCAAGAGGTACATTACTTGCAGCTATCTCTGCAGAAATCTTTACACGGATCATGACAAAAAAACAACATTTGAGATATGGAATTTCCTCAAATCTGAATATGGAGGAGATGCAAGAATTAAAGGAATGCAAGTGCTGAATTTGATCAGAGTATTCGAGATGCAGAAAATGAACGATTCAAAAACAATAAAGGAGTACACGGGTAAACTTCTTAGCGTAGCCAATAAGTTAAGGTTGTTTGACTCTGATTTTTTTGATTCTAGAATAATACAGAAAATACGTGTTACTCTTCCCGAACGGTTTGATGCTACTATTTCATCCTTGGAGAATACTAAAGATCTGTCAACAATCACATTGGCAGAGATAAATAACAGTTTGCAGGCTCAAGAACAGAGAAGATTGAAGAGGGAGGAAGGCTCCATGGAAGGAGCACTTCAAACCCAGTTACATATCAATTGTGGAGAAAAAGATAGAAAGAAGAAATTTCAGAAAAGGTATTTCGATCCACGAGACTCTGCTACAAATGCAAGCAACGGCAAAAGGGAAAGATACAAAGAATATCCTTCATATAAACATTGTGACAAAAAGGTCATCATCCTTTCAAATGTTGGAAAAGACCTGATGTGAAAGGTGAAAAGTGCAATAAAATGGGGCATGATGAAAAAATATGCAAAGGTGAGTACTTTCATAAGGAGAATGCTCACATTGCAAATGAACATGAAGAAGAGCAGTTGTTCGTTGCATCTTGTTTTGCAAGCAGCAGCAGCTCAAGCGATTGTTGGCTTATAGATAGTGGTTGTACAAATCACATGACTGGAGATGAAGAACTTTTCAGAGAGCTGGACTAATCACAAGTATCGAAGGTCAGAATTGAAAACGGTGCATATATTACCTTCAAGGGAAAAGGAACAGTCGCTATTGAAAGTTGCAGAGGTACGAAATTAATTTCTGAAGTTTTATTTGTTCCTGAAATTGATCAAAATATTTTAAGTGTTGGACAATTGACTGAGAATGGTTTTAAAGTTATATTTGAGAATAAACAATGCTTGATCAAAGATGGAAATAACAATGATGTTTTAGAATTAAAATGAAAGTAAAGAGTTTTTCGCTTGATCCAATGGAGGAGGAGCAAGTTGCATATTCAGCTATCACAACTAGTGCATAATTATGGCACAAAAAGATGGGCCATTTTCATCATGCAGCGCTACTGAATATGCAAAGAAAAGATTTGGCCATTGGTTTGCCGCACATAGAGTCTGAATTGCCAGATTGCAACTCATGTCAATATGGCAAACAAACGAGACTTCCTTTCCAACAAATAACATGGAGAGCTACTAAAAAGCTGCAACTTGTTCACACTGATTTATGTGGACCTCAAAGAACTCCTCTTAATGGGAGTAAATATTACATTGCCTTTATTGACGATTTCACGAGAGTGTGTTGGATCTATTTTCTTAGGTTTAAGTCGAAAGTTTTAGGAGTGTTCTTCAAATTTAAGCAATGGATTGAGAAACAAAGTGGCTGCAAGATTCAAGCTTTGAGGTCAGATAATGGCAAAGAGTATACCTCAAATGAATTCAATAAATTTTGTGAGGATGCGGGCCTTGAGCACCAACTTACGGCTCCATACAGTCCACAAAAAAATGGAGTCAGCGAGAGGAAGAATAGAACTATAATGGAGATGTCCAGATGCATGCTTTATGAGAAGAATCTGCCTAAGGAATATTGGGCGGAGGCTGCCAATACAACAGTGTTCTTGTTGAATAGACTCCCAACAAAGGCTGTAAATGGGAAGACTCCTTACGAGGCATGGTATGGTTATAAGCCATTAATTAAAAATCTCAAAGTGTTTGGATGCTTGTGTTTTACTCATGTGCCGCAGATCAAATGAGATAAGTTGGACAAGAAAGTTGAGCCTGGTGTGTTTATCGGATATAGCTTAATATCAAAAGGTTATAGAGTTTTTCAGGCGAATTGTAAGAAAATTATAAGAAGTAGGGATGTAAGCTTCATGGAGAATAAAGAGTGGAGTTGGAACTGGAATAGTGAAAAAAAAGAAATTTGGTGTAGATTCTCAGCGTCCAATTGATTTAAATCAAGATGAACTGATTGATGATCCCGCTGTCCGGGGGACCAGGCCACTTACTGATATCTATCAAAGATGCAATGTTGTTGTCCTTGAACCTGCTGGATATTCAGAAGCTGAGAAAGATCCTCAACGGCTGGATGCAATGCAGAAGGAGCTCTCGATGATTGAAAAAAATCAGACCTGCGAATTAGTTGAAAGGCCTGAGCATCAAAAGGTGATTTGTGACGGCCTCAACCCTGGGGTCAGGAGTTGACGTCATCAATAATAATAATAACGACATAACATAATCCAACTCAACATTATTATATAAACACAACCCCCTTTTTTTCCAAGATCGTTTCCAGGTTTAAGTATGACTTAGGTTACAATCATCACAAAATCAACTTACTAAAGACAATCCTGACAATACTATCTTTGTACAGCAACTCAATAGACCAACTTTGGTCCAATACAACTACCTCAGAGGAGCCTGACACAGAAGGAACTGGAACTCTGCCTTGACTACCACGGAAGAATCCCCTAGGCATCTGCAATACATATATAAAACATTTTCCAAGGGTGAGCAATCAATTGCTCAGCAGTACAACTATATGAATAATAGTTAAAACAATTTATAATAAACAATTGTAGGAACAGAAATCACAACTTGTTAGTAGAAAATAAGTAAAACAAGCGTAAACAGATGAAAACTGATGAACTATTGAAAACTGGATCTTAATAGCTAGCATGCTCTCTAAAACATTTTATTAATTGTGTTGTGTAAATACCAGAGTTAAATTTTAGCATGCTACTTTCATTTTCAAATCATCCGTCCCATCGCGGGACCCATAAAACTATTTGTTCCGTTACGGGAACCATAAAACTTGTCCCATCACAGGACCCATAAAACTTGTTCCTCTCCGGGAACCTCAAAATCACTTGCTCAGATATAAAAGTATTGGATGATCCCTGGTGAGACAGCTGATCAGGCTATCTCCATAGGATAACTCTAGCCTGGCTATCCTATGAAAACTTGTTCCGGAACTCAGAGACTAGCTAGGTCCCTGTCACGCTGGGCTGGTGGTTATAATAGGGTGCGCAACCACTTCGTCTCTTACGCTAACTTCCAGGCCGTTACGGGCCTCCTGCGCACACTCATCCAATTATCTGATCATTTTTATCCAGTTTTCCAAATCACTTACCTATCTCTTGTCAAAACAATTATAACACAGCACATTTTCCAAAACATTTTCATTTTATTCAAAATTTAGAGATAGACATTTTCAGAAGTTACTTTTCCCCCAAAACACAAGTTAGCAAAACAATTTGAAACCCAGGGGATACGTAACTTAAATCGTTCTGTTCCAGTACGTAATTTAAATCAACAATTATTCATATATACTGAACCGTAAAAGATTTGTTCAGGGGTACGGCCTCGTATTTCTGTAATTAAATTTTTCGGAAATCGGGCAGCACCTCCTTTGGTTATCGGCTAACCCGTCGAACATCCCGACGTCCAAACAAACACAACTACAATCAATCGCAATCCAAAACCCGACCACTGATTTCAGCCATCAATATCAGTACCAAAATTCTCAATTATCAATTAAATACAATTATTAATTATTAGTCGTGTTTTTATGTTTAATATTGTATGTTGTATTTTTAAATCGTAGGACTCAGATCGAATCATCATAGTCCACCGTCAGCTCATCGAAATTCATTGTTGACGGCGATAAAACCCAGAGGTACCCGAATCGGGTTTCCAATCACGAGCTTCACCGATAATTTATAAAACCAAATAATTAAATCGATAATCACGAAAGTCTCATCGAATTTATTTCCAAAAATTCAGACCGAAACTCAACAACAGCAATCCAGAATTACAACCCAACACAACAGATACACAACCGCACATAGTTCGAGTATCAGTCTCCTCACCGGAGTGGAAACCGGCGATGATCGGAAAGAAGATGAAACCGGCAGCCCAATAAACCACCAAATAACTGCACACACACACATGTATGTAACACATATATACATATGTATATACAACAATTAAGCAGAGATAATCCGACAATCAATCGGAAAACAAATCGAAAAAGAAACAAGGCGGCAACGGGGTAGTTACCAGAGAACGACCGGGAGTACAGGGGAACAACGGGGAAGGGGAGAACAGGGCTGTGAGCGCCTGTGTATTTGTGTTGTTTTGTGGTTTTTGTTGTTTTTTTTATTCTAATTTATGAGAAGCTGCCACATTGCTATGTAATTACTGAGAGACAAGCACGTACCTAATTGGACACGTACCTCCTGTACAGCCGGGTTCAGACTCTCTTTTTATCTATTTTTAACGACATAATTTACGAGCAAGAAAATCAGAATAATATCGAACTAATTTTAAAATTCTTAGAATAACTGTATACTAATGAAATAAAAATTTACATAATTTTTAAAGTGTTTCTGGATCGCGCATCAGACCCGCAATTCGCAATTAATGAACCGAGCTGCACTTAAAACAATTTCAGAAAATCACGAAAATAGTCTTAAAATGTTAGAAATATCCCGAAGTAAATAAGAACTTAATTTTCATAATTTCAAAACAATTTCGGAAACACAATTTATACCCGCTTTTATCAATTATACGAATCAATTAATCCCAAAATTTCCCAAAATAATTTTAAAATTCTCGGAATATTCCAAACTTAATAAAATATAAATTTCGTAATTTTTAAAGAATCCCTGAATTAAATACGGATTTAACAAATAAATGAAATCAGAAAATCATATATGGCTAAATAATTGATGAAATATAGATTTATCAATTTTAAAAACTCCTAAAAATAATTAATAAAATTATGAAGCCATAAAAATGATTTTAGAGATAATTCTCATATTTATGAAAATAAATATTGAATAGAATCACCTTTAAATATAAAAACAAAATAACACAGCTTCACAACTAATTACACAAATCATCCTCGAACACCAATAATCACATATATGTAATAACAATTTAATATCCAGCTGACGGAACCCACAGACATATTTTATTATATAATTATTTAATAATTACACATTAAAATAATATAAAAATATACGAGTCGTTATAATCTTCCCACTTAAAAAGATTATGTCCTCAGAATCTGATTTTTAACCAAACAAGTGAGGATATTCTTCAAGCATATCTGACTCTAACTCCCAAGTAGACTCTTCTACTCGAGGATTCATCAAAGCATACTCACTATATATATAAATTCATTCCTAAGGTCTCGCTCATAATGACCTAGGTTCTGGGTCGATCATTCCACGCAGAACAATTTGGATGAGAGCCCATTGGCCCCTACTCAACGGCTTAGTTCGAATCAAGAATATATCGCTTTAACAATGACATGCAGGACACGCTATAAATTGCTGCAATTGTAATGACAATGCTAAATCATGAACACTTCATCTATCTTCCTCGATACCTCTAACAGGGTACATATATTTAGGGCTCAACTCGCCCCTTCTAACTAAACCTAACCAATTTCTTCCAAGGTGAAGATTTTATCAATACCAACGACCCTACTTCTATATCTTTATTCTTTCGATGCAAATTCGTCTTCTTTCTTTGTCCATCCCAAGCTGCTTCAACTCTTTTCCGAATCAACACCACTACGTCCTTGGTGCGCCGAATTGAATCAGGACCTAAAAATATTTCTACTCCCACTTTCTCTCCATAGAGGGGAACTCACACTTATGCTTACACAGGGCTTTGCAAGGTAGCATTCCCTTACTAGCATGATAACTATTAACATAGCAAACTCAGTCAATGGTAGGTGATTACCTCAGTTTCTTTTAGATCCAAGCTATATACTCTCAACATATCTCATATCTTCTTAATCTTCCTCTCACTTTTACCCTTCGTCTAAAGATGATAGCTGGTACTCACTTTCAACTTAGTTCCCAAATATTCGAACACCTCTTACTCATTTTCATCAGTTAAGACTAGAGAGTAATCTCAGATATTCACTTTTTATCACCTTCAGGTATTCGAACCCCAACTTTCACTCTTTCCAATTCTTTTACTAATTCATTAGTGAACTTAATCACATTCAATCCGTCTTTTCTACTCAAGACACCTGTCCCTAAATGGACCTTGCTTGGTTGGTAGTTACTCAAACAATCGTGGCTCATAATCAATTTTGACCAGAATTTCATGCATTTGAAGCTTAGTATACAATTGCTACTTTTCAACCCTTCGCAGACATCTCTTCAGGTGTTCAACTTGGCCTTCCTTAGTCCTTAAATGGGCGAGGATGTTATCAATAAATACAATTCCTTCTGGGACATCTCTTCAGGTGTCAGATTGTAACCTGTAACCTTCCTTCTATTCTACCTTTTATAGGCCTCCTACTAGGGTTTAGGGGTTTGTCCCTTTTCATCTGGACCGTAGGTTGGCCTTTTGGACTGTAGGGCATCTGGACGCCTGGGATGCGTCAGAGTACTACCATATCCGGACTGTAGGAACGTCTTGGATCCCGGATACCTGGACGGTGGTGATGCAGCCACGTGTCCAGGGCTCCTCAAGGTCAACGCTGAATCCGTTAGAGTACTGCTAGATCCGGACCGTAGGAATTTTCTGGATCTCGGGAACCTGGACAGTGGTGATGCCGCCACGTGTCCTGGAATCTTGTATTTTGGGCCCTGGGCCTCTTCACTTGGGTCTGAATTGTTATGGGCTATCATTTGCCCCCCACTCCCTTATGCGGGTTTACCCGGATGGGGAGTAGAGTAATTGCCTTTGTGCTGCGACGCCTTTGCAAAATTTTGGGAGTTGTTTGATTTATTGCCCCCCTAACCCCGGGGTCAAATGGGGATGTGACTCCGGGGTTGGCTTGGTTAGTCATTTGACTTGAGTTTAAGGTGAGATTCCTTGAAATACTTGGAAAATTTTGGGGGTTGGATTTGTTGCCCCTAACCCCGGGGTCAAATGGGGATGAGACTCCGGGGTTGACTTGGTCAGTCATTTGATTTTGAATTCGAATTTTGGGCACGGTTTGGTGGGCAAGTACACTCCTGACATTTGATTTGACCGGACCCTGAAAAGCTGTTGCTGCGAATCTGGGATGTCAGGCGGCTGTTGGGATTCCAACCGGGGTCAAAGATATACACGTTTTATGCGTATCTTTTGAGTGTACAGTTTTTTATTTCCCCCCTTTTTTCTCCTAAAAAGACGCGCCCACGTAATGATTACGTGATAGTTCATGTTATAATTGTTGTGCAGTTACTTTTTGGGACCAATTGGTTTCTGCCACGTGGTTGAGGGGTTAATTTTTACTGCAAAAACCTTTTACTTGCCTCTTACCTTTATTCCTTCTATAAATACCATCCTCTTCTTTTCTTTTTTCATTTACGCAAATGTTTCTGCATAGAGAGATAAGAGAGCATTTTACAGAGATTATTTGGAGCATTCGCTGTTAAAGCCGCATTTCCTTCTCCTGCTACTTTGTAAGCATCTTGATCTCTCGCCCCTCTTGTTTACTTTCTTTTTCACTTTTTTTCGCAGTGCATGTGAGCATTTTGTGCGAGTTTTGCTTCGCTCTTTCGTATTCCTTGTTCGAATTTTATGACTGTTTGTTTATTCGACCTTGAATCTCTGTAGTTTGCAGATTTTGCATAGCTTTTGCAATGGTTTTGTGCTTGATTTGTGTATTTAACATTGATTTTGGTAGTTTTATATGCGAATAAGTGGGTTTTTGTAGTGTAAATAGTTGTTGGGGGCCCGGGGTGTGTTCTTGGTGTATGTTTTTGGTTGTATGTGTGTGTATATGTTGTAGATCTTATTTTTTGAGGAAAGACCCATACGCGATTTGTTTCTAAACTTTTTCTGTTTTTTGTCTTGTTTTTGTTGTTGTTGGGTTCGGGTTTGGCATTGACTCCGGGGTGCGTTTATATAGACACACTTAGTAAATGCCAGGTAGCTGTTTTAAACATATTGCTACTCTTAGGAACCGGTATGCCGAGCGTCCTGTCGGATTAGGCGAACTTAACTCCTTCTACCCTTCTTCTTCCTCTAGCAGTAGTTCAGTAGAGATGCCTCCCCGGGTTGACCAGCCTCAACAAGTTTTAGCTCAGACCCTAGTGTTAGGTCCCGGGGGTACCTTGTCAAATCCGGATGGGTCATGGGAGGATGTAGATGAATACTTTGTTCAGTGCAGAGTGAACCCTAAGCCCCTGAGCTTTTATTACAGAGATTTATCTGAGGCATATGGGGGCCCGGATGGTTTGGGAGGCAGGGAGCCCTATAACGAGGATGACATGAACAGGAAGTTCTTCACCGCCCCGGGGACTAGGTATGAGTGTGGGGCGGTTCATAAAGAGGTCCAGGAGAAATATACGGACGCTGAGGTAGATGGCGCCCTTAGACTCGCCTTTAACCTTGATGATACATACCAGTGGAGATGGCCCGAGGAGCATGAAAGGATATACCACAGACCGGAGGGGGGATGGGTTGGTATTCCATTAGAGCATCTCCGGGGCATGCGCCTCGGATTACATCAGTTCACCAAATTCCTATGTCGGGATGTTTATGGTATCCCTTTTACTCAGCTAGCCCCGAATTCGGTGAAATGGATCAGCTGGTTTTTAGCTTGCTGCCATGCCAAAAATTACCTCCCCACCTTCAAACTTTTCCATCATATTTTTAAAATTAAGAGATCCACCGCTCGGCCGATTTACGAGTTCATGTTTAGGATAGAGGATTGTGGTTATCCCTCTGATAAGATGGTTCTCCCGGTTAGTATGTTGACGTCACTTAAGGGATGGCACCGGGAGTTCATTTTTGTCCGGGGTGGGGATCTGGAGTTCATGCCACTCCATAAACTTGAAATTAAAACAGATAGGTTTCCGGTCCAGCGGCTCGGGCAAGCAGCTCACGCGATGGTTTATGCCTTCTGTGGGGCACTTGGGACGTAGTGGACCCGGGACTATTTTACTAGCAATGAGAACATGCATGCTGCCGGATGTAAGTCTATTGCCTTAGCTTTATTTTGATACCGTAACTTTTATTGATTGCTTGTACCCGGGGCTGATGTTTTGTTGTTCTCCTTTTCAGGTATTCCGAAGTTAATTCCCTATCCCCCAATATGTCTGCCCAACTTAAAGATCTGTCGGCCAAACTGCGAAGGATTGGGGGAATGACGAGCATGGATGTTGGGAAGAAGAAGGTTGGAGAGGGTGATGATGCGGCCCGGAAGGCGGCGCCGTCTCGCCCGGGGAGGACAACAATCGTGATCAACGAGCCCCGGGCCGAGGACGTGCAGCAGGGGAATGTGATAAGAGTTCCAGCACCTCGAAAGAGGAAGAGCGCCCCCGTGAGTTCCGGGGACAAAGGTGATGATGTGTCTGAGGTCCCGGTTTCGAAGAAGGCTGCTGTTGACCTGGCCCCGGACACTCCGGAAACTTTGAAGGCCCTGCTTGCAAGTTTCACCCCGGAGGCTCGCCGGAGGGAGTTGTTTGAGAATTATGCTAGCACTTCGGAGAGGAAGAAGTACAGGAAGGAGCCCCTCGACGACTTCCTGGTCGGGCTTCAGGAGGATATCACTGCTGTAAGCTTTTTCCTTACTTGCCCTCTTCTTGTGTTCTTGTAGTCATGTTACCTAATTCCTATTTATACTGTTTTCAAGCTAACTCCCGGGTTGCTGGACTGGTTTGCATAACCCGGAGCCTTCAGGCGAAGGCTGATGCTGCCGAAGTCTACAAAATTGAATCCGAGCGGCTATCCCGGGAGATCCAGGAGTTGAAGGAGGCCAGTGCAAGGGAGGCTGCTGCTCATAAGAAGATTCCAGACGAGATCCGGGAGAGGCAGGACCGGGCTGAGGCTTCTGTCCGGGAGATGAGGGTTGAAAATCAGAAGTTGAAGGATGATCTTGCCGCCCGGCTCACTCCCGAGGAGGTTCTGGCAGGGTTCCGGGGCACTCCCGCGTACTTCGAAGAGCTGAATGACAAAGCGCTGGAGAAGATCCAGATCTGCTGGAATGTTGCTTCGAAGTATCTCGGCGAAGAGCCTCATGGTACAATAGACGTCTTCTTGGAGAAGTATATAGAAGAGGAGACCCGTTTGGAGCAGGAAAAGGAAGCTGTCCGGGCAATGGAGTCCGGTGTTGGGACGTCCTGCAATGTTCCCTCCTTCTCCGGGTCGCCACTTGCGGAACAGCCTCCCGTACCAGAGGGTAATCCAGAGCAGCCTCATTCGCCTCCCGCCAATGATAATCCCAGATCACCCCGTGGCCTTCTCCTTGCTGGGCCCGGACTCAAACTCCTTTTGGACAGCGACGGCGGCGGCGTGCGGTGTAGCTGTAGGGTGGGAACCTACAAAACAGAACCGGAGGGGGGTAGCGTCCCCGCGGCACCTCCGGCGTGAGATGAGAAAGGGTTTTTTAGGAGGAGAAGGGGGGCAACGTGGAGATTATGTGAATATATTTGTGAGGAGTACGTGTGTGCATGTAAGTATAGGTGAGAGAGAGAGTATGTCAGATTGTAACCTGTAACCTTCCTTCTGTTCTACCTTTTATAGGCCTCCTACTAGGGTTTAAGGGTTTGTCCCTTTTCATCTGGACCGTAGGTTGGCCTTTTGGACTGTAGGGCATCTGGACGTCTGGGATGCGTCAGAGTACTACCATATCCGGACCGTAGGAACGTCTTGGATCTCGGATACCTGGACGGTGGCGATGCAGCCACGTGTCCTGGGCTCCTCAAGGTCAACGCTGAATCCGTCAGAGTACTGCTAGATCCGGACCGTAGGAATGTCCTGGATCTCGGGAACCTGGACGGTGGTGATGCCGGCACGTGTCCTGGAATCTTGTATTTTGGGCCCTGGGCCTCTTCACTAGGGCCTGAATTGTTATGGGCTATCATAGCTCTAGATTTATCATCCAATAAGATAAGAAACATATTATAATTGTCATGAGTGGTGTACCAATACGTTCCCCATAAATCAGCGTGCACAAGATCAAAAATACAGTCACTTTTATGTAATACTGACAAGAAATACCAGCATGTGCTGCTTGGCTAGATAACAACTATCACAAACATCTGTCATCTTGGTTTGAATAGGAACTGATAACATTCTGAGTATTTTAGCACGTGTGGCCCATTCGAGCATGCCAGATATCACTATTTCCGGTACGAGCAGCAAAAGTACAACTTTGAGATACACCAGGAAAGGAGACTGCATTTGTACCATTCATAGCTTTATGATCATCAGCTTGTAAGATGTAAAATCTGTTCTCCTCCCTAGTCCCTCCCAATTTCCAGAACCTTCATCCGGGCAGGGTCCTGAATATAGCACGTATCAGCCAAAAAATGAACTTGATGAGAGGTATCTTTTAGCAATTTAAAAATGGAGAGCAGATTATATGTAAAAGATGGTACACAAAACACATTTGTCAAGGTCAGACACGGATTACCAACATGAGTGATGCTAGAAGTAGCACCATTTGGTAACTGCAAAGTAGTATCACAAGATTGCACATTGTGAAGCAAGTGCAAAAACGGAGTTATATGATCAGTAGCACATGTGTCAACGATCCACCTGAAGGCCTATGTACATGACTAACAAAATGTCCTGTCGTACCTGCTATCTTAACAGTTAGATGGTTGAGGATGCCAGGGCACAGAGGAAGGAACTTGAGGAAGACCAGTACTAGAGGGACTTGTAGCATGAGAATCAAACATATTTTTCTGAAGCATTTGAATTAAATGCCTACATTGTCCCTCAGAAAGATTGAAATTATCCGATGAAGTATGAGTAGTACTGCCAGAAATCATAGATTCCCCATTATTAACAGTAGAAGTACTGGCCACCACAAAGTTTGTTTCTTTTAGAAACCCCGGCTTAGGTTTTGGCTTTCCAAACAACTTATGCCATGATGGATAACCATGAATGCAATAGCATTTATCACAGAAATGGCCACTCATGTGACAGTAATCATACACAACAGAACTCTCTGGCGCTTTCTTAACTCCATATGACGTTCTTTGTTCCCTGAAACTTATTATTAGGATAAGCTTTTAATGTCATGGCCATAGTTTCAGAACTGAAGCCTCCACCATCAAAGTTTTCTCTCTGCTTTTCTTCTTGTAGCAACATACCATAACTCTGGTTCAAAGAAGGAAGTAGAGTCATCAATAAGATCTGACCTCGAATACCAGTAAAAGAATCATTTAAGCCCATCAAAAATTGAGTGAGTTGAAGATTCTGATCAAACTCAGCAAGTTTGCCATTATCTGTACATGTACACAGGTTGCAGACACACTTTGGTTTAGTGAGAAGACACTATAATTCATCATGAAGTGTTTTGAACTTAGTAAAGTAGGCCGAGATACTCAAAGTTCCTTGAGAAAGGTGTGCAATCTCCTTACGTAGATGAAACAGTTTCTGTACATTACTTTGAGCAAAACGTACATCCAAGTCCAACTGAATCTCTCTAGTAGACTGAATATACAAAATGTTGTTACGTATATCTTCTGATACAAAATTCAGAATCCAAAACATGATCATATTGTTACAACGATTCCAATACATCAACAGTGGAGAAGTAGATGTAGGTTTGACATAGGTACCATCTACAAAACCTAACTTAAGTTTTGAGGATAGTGCTATCTCTATTGACCTATGCCATTGATTATAGTTATTTTCAGTCAACACTATACCAATTATCTGCATACCAGGACTATCAGAAGGATGAATGTAATATGAATGATTACAATTTATAACAGCACTAGTAACATTAGTTGTACTAGTAGATCCAATAGTTGCAAATTCATACGTTGCTCCAGTAGTCATAATCGCACTTGTCAATTGACAATTCTGAGGCTTAAATTGCCAATAAACCCTAACTTTACACAGATACGCATAGAGATATCAATTTCGATCAGTTAAGAACACAAAACACTTATGAACAATATGATTTGACAACGCTGTAACTCAACTTTGTGATTCTGTTTATCGTTGTTTGTAACTGAGGCAAAAAACGAAGGAGATAGAAACAGTAAAACCTGATAATTCGATGATCTGTGATATTCGGAAGTATTGGCAGCAAATCGAAGCGTAATGATGATTAACGCAGCTCTGATACCATGTTAGAACTCTTAATCTTCATCATACTTTCATCAAACAGTTCTAAGCTAATTAGTTATGAAACAGAAAGAGATCATGAATGATAAATAGAGAGAGAATGAGATGTTATATATGATAATATTGATTAAGTTCCCCAGTACAGCAGATGAGCCTTATATACAGGCTCTAAAATGAGAGAGTTTATTACAAGAGGTTGTTACAAAAGTCAGCTTAACAGAGTCAACACAACTAGCCTGCACTAGCCTTACCAGTCTTGCTAGTCTCACTAACATTACAGCTTGAAGGGAGGTGTCGATTATAGGTAAACTGCAGGAGTGGCAGTCGTGGTCTGAGTGTAACCTCCAGTGGAGTTGCTTTTGGGTTGGTAATTCGTGCACTTTCAGTCATATCAATGTGTGAGTTTAAGACGGTTCCCAGTTCAAATCCATGAAGCAATTGAGCAAGTGTCAAGTGCAGGTTCTGAGTCGCAAATGTGATTCCAGGGCATGACCTTCGTCCTGATCCGAATGGTAAAAGTTCAAAATTCTGAACCCAAATGTCCACATTGACATTTTTTTGCAGGAACCTGTCTGGTTGAAATTCTAGAGGGTTAGACCAAACTTTTGGGTCACGATGCATCTTCCACAGGTTCACAACTAGCCGTGTGCCTACAGGAATGTTAAATCCTGCCACTGTGCAATCTTCCATAGCTTCGTGTTGGACATAGTGGTGCTGATGGATATAATCGAAGTGTCTCCTTGACAATTGCTTGCAAGTAGGTTATATTCTTCACATCTGATTCCTTTACTTGGCGATCTCTTCCTACATACTTGTCCATTTCATCTTGTGCTTCTTTAGTACATGAGGGTTGTTAAGTAGTAGTGAGATTGCCCACATAACTGTGGCTGATGTCGTATCATAACCACCTAAGATAAGAATCTGCAAGCAAATTAATAATAACAATATTTGTGTGAGCAAGTCCGGTTTTAGCTTATAACTCTAGGTATAACCTTTCTACACGAGAAAAACGTACTTAATCACTGTTTGTTTATCACAGAATGGATGAACATTAAAACAAATTCTTCTTTCCCGAGACGACTAACAACCAAAGATAACATAGATTGATATAGGCAGAAACAGGTGTATATGAAATCCAGGGAATCTTGCATAACTTACTAGATTGATATAGGCAGAAACAGGTGTATATAAAATCCAGGGAATCTTGCATAACTTACCAAACAAGTGCCCTTGATGGCAGCATCGATGTCAGTGTCAGGAAACTGGTTACCGTCCACGGCAGCATGACATATATAAAGTCTTCCTCCAAGTGATTAATGCTTTCATTTTTCCTTTTCTGGTGATGCTCCGTTAACAAGCTTCCAACCACGAGACCAATCTCTTCTGCTGTCTTCTTCATTTTTCCCTTGTATCCTTTTAATGTATCTATCCAGCTTAGTAAGTGAAGTGCATCAGAAACCATAAACAGTCCCGCTAAGTGCATGAAATCTGCCATGGCCCTTTTGAAATCGCCTCGACTCTTCATTACTATGCACACCAGTACCAGAATAGTTCTTACCTGCCACTATCCTGACCAAAATATTTGGTTGTTAAATCTCCAAACTTTTCCTTCATTTCCATTTCTCATATAGTCATATAGCACCTTGATGAAAATTTTGACCTCTGATTCCCAAACATGTTTGAGCATATCTAGTCTACGATTGGACGGAAGCTCAAACTCTGCTGTTATATCCCACTACTTTCCAACCAGAGATTCTGGACAAGTCAGATGCTAGGTACGGCGAGCAATTTTGGTGCATTTTTCTTCCCAGATGATATGTATAGTTCAAGATCGAAAAAGTCTGCATTCTTAAGCACTAGTATTACTACAGTAGTTTTATATCATATCATCATCAATTATTTTGATGTATAAAAAAATTGGTAAGTGATTAAAATTAGAAAATAATTTTTATGAGTACATTAACAATTATATTTAGATTAATAAAAATTAATACCAACAAAATAATACATTCTTCCTACACCTGTACTGTCTCAATTGGCAACACATGTCTGAACCACTAATTATTTCTGCCTGCGGCTTTAAAACTTGTATATTTGATACAACAATTCAATAATACAACTTGTTCTGAAAATTTATTATCGAAATTCACTGCTACTGCTATTTTTTCTACTTCGCATACCACAAGATGAACTACAATCACGAAGTCTTGGATCTTAAACTCACCGAATTCTTCATTAACAACCACCTAGCCCCGTTAACAAGTTCTTCCTTAATCATGAACAGAACTGCCGCGGAAAGAACACTCTGTACAACTTTTGTGCCCATTCCCTTGTAAAAACCACTGAAGCCTTCATACTGTATCATCTTCATTACAGCATCCAGAGTACCTAATATTTCATACCACAACCTTACACATGGTCTATAGATGGGAATAAATTTGAAAAAAAATACATAGGACGCAGATAACAAAAGAGATTGGCATCTTTAGCACTACATCAACATTGAAAGCCAATAGTTTATTGATAACTGAATCCGAATTATTCATCAAAATAACTATAACTGAGTACTTATCCTTTTATCGCTTTCCCCCGGCTGAATAACTCATTTTATGTGAATGTACTTTCGAATAGGATTCACTGCTAACTTGAGTAACACATCATCTCTAATATGCATATTAACTTCTAAAATTGTTATGAGTACCGGTCTTTGCAATGACTAATTCAGAATGATCAGCACAATAAAATTTGCTCTAGTTCACTAACCTTTATAATGATACTTTTTATCTCCACCAGTAACTTGCTTTGTTTGAAGCCTCGACTGCATAGACAATAAAGTGGTGAAATGCAAAACAAGGAAATCACACTAGTAAAAGATTAAAAACCCATCCACACAAATATGGTCTCATATAATTGCTGGATTTAAGACCATATTTGTTCAATTGAATATGTTAGTTTTTTAAGCCTGAGCATTTATATATGATTCATGGTGTGTTAAAAATTATCATTTGCGTAATCATTTTAATAAGGTCAGATCAGATAGATATTTACTATTTCTTTACTTGTACTTCAATAACTATATTTTGGAATAAGTATAAATTTCTGAAGCGAACACTTGGGCCACTTATTTACTCGGATGATCTCATGTTTGAAACCCCCAACCCCACCCAAATACCTATACGTGTTTCAACTCTTAAGAAGTTATAGTCGTTGATTTAACACAAAAATGTCACTCATTAAAAGTTCAGCTGTTTTTACAGCACCCATGAAAATACTTCAGTGCTGCCTCGGGTCTTTTGGTGTAACAAATTTGGAATTTTCTTGTGATAAGAAACTCATAAAGAAACAGAGCAAGTGATATTACTAGGCACTAACCTTCACAACATTGAGTGGATATGTGACCACTGTTGCTCCGAGTTTGGCCAAAGCCCCCAACAGAAATATCTACTAAAATAATAGGTGTTAAGCACTTGCAGCCATATTAAAGTGGTGGTCAGTAATATAGAGTTGCCAAAGTTAAAATATAATCAACTTGAAGAAAATATCAGAACTCTGAGATATAGCACTTACCTCCAAAGCAGTTACACCTCTTGCCCCATCTTTACTCAACAAAGCACGATGTCGTTTTAGCTTCTTTAAAAGAATTTCATAAAGCATAAACTGTATGGAAGGATTGCTCACCTGCAGGTAAAATAAAGACAATCAGTGACCGAACTGCAACATGTATGGTGTCACTCTCCACGTACCATAATCAATGTCGGTAAGACACCTTTCCAGAATCCCCAGATTCCAGCTTCAGCATAGAGTTCCTGAATCTGCAAACAATAACTGTTATCTTATAAGTCAGGGTATACAATACTCATGTTATGAAGAATGATAGTGCATCATTGCACAGTGAAATTTAAAGAGTGCAAGTATTGCATGTAAATGAAGTAAGTTTAACTCATCCATCAACCTACATTGACTGGGAGCTTCACTGTCCAACTCTAAATGCTTTACACAGGCTTTCTAATCTTGAGAGCTCGGGCTATATGCTGGTTTCTGATTTTGGGTATGATAAGATTAGTAACTCGTGAACTACTCGCGATGCTTAACACGATGTGTAATGGTCAGGAGCGAGGCTTGTGAAACAAAGATGCATAACCAATCTATCTTTGCTCGCAAGAGACTAATGCAAGGTGATATATTGACATCTACCACACATGCATAGTATCGTGGTGATGTGGGAGCAGCTTAAGGAGTGCAGTGTATGGTAGCGAACGACCTTTTATAATGCTCATAAAAAGACGGACTAGGTGCCACCAAAAGGTGTTAAGGACACTAATGCTTAATGCTATCAGTAATAACGAACAAATTAGTTTTGGCTGCTGGAACTTTTGGGTTGTCAACAAGTATTATTTCACTAGTAAGAGCCAGAAGAATATGCAAGCTCTGCTCCATGATCATTGATCACTAAACCGGCATCCATCCTTAAGCTCTTTGTTGTGTGAAGTACTTTAATTTACTGTAATCTTATATTTTGGTGCTGGAATTATATCTTATACTCTCAGTTGCCCTCAAGTGACCATATATTTTTTCTCCATGAAACTACCAAGTCTTTGGCTCAATACCCTACCATGACTCTCAGTCTCATAGGTCTCTCTATTTAGTATCCAACTATCCAACATTACATCTTCGTCCCTCAAACCTAAAAATAAAGGTGACCACTGCCCACAAGGTCCTAACATTTTCGCTACACATTTCAATTTTTTCTGAAAAACAAAGTCAATATATATTGTATCATTAATGTTGTTACAAGTGTAACAAAATTCAAAGGTATTACTTGTGCAAAATTTTTTTATACAAAAATAGAAATAAAAAAAAAGGATCAAGTAGAGTTGGGAGCCAATGTACCCCTGGCAACTGACAAGTGACAACAACTAAGTTTCTGCATTATGCTACAGGGGACAATGCCAATTTACTCAGATATTTCATGAACATAAAATAAATGTATACTACTACTTTTAGATGTCTTAAACTCTAAGCAAATATAATTATCCAAGGTAAAGCAGTTGGAAGATAATTATACAATAATAGCTAGGCCTCCGTCGATGCTCTTATCCTGTGCTTCTACTTTCATGTGTTTCTTATAAATTCAATAAATAATTGAGTTAAGGATTTCTGTCAGTAATTGATACGGAAGATTTTTTGAAGATAAAAAGATGAAGATATTATAGGCAAAACAGACAAAAGAGACACAAGTATAGACTACCTTGACAGGACTATGATTTGCTAGAAGAAACTAGCTCAAAAAATGATTATAATAAGGCAGATTCCTTTAATTGTATATTTACCCTAGGAAAAATCTTTGTAAAAATATTGGTGCAGACTGCAGACAGTGCCAAATATAACCAGACTAAACTATTGTATTAAACCGATCTACATATAAATGCATGAAGATACATACCGCATGGCTACTTCCGAATCGAGGTGATATTACCATTGGAAGAACCTCTTCATCTGAAGCAATAGATTTAGTATGCTGAGGCTGAGACTTTTCCTTATGAGTCTGCATTACCAAAAATTCCAATAGTCAAGAACTGTGAATAGAATTATTATACATGTGTGGTCTTCGCAGTGACCATATATTAGAAGACATTAATTTCAACAGACAACAGTTGTACCCCACGAGAAATGCTTAATGACCAACTTAGATGCACAATAACTTTTAAACCACTAAAGGAGCAAACTACTATATATTTCAGGTATATGCTTGTTTATTCGTGCAATTAAGAGGATATAAGGTTTCCCTCTACCACATTAAAGTTTTATATAAATTTTTTACGTAACAAATGATAATACACTTCTTGAGGTCATCGTCGTCTTCTTCACCGTTTCTACAAAAATTCACTGTCTAACTTCTTCAATATTAGTATTTAAAGGTTGGTGTTTTTTCAATCTAAGGTTCTTTCTTGCCAATTCTTTGTTCTTTTTTGCTGAATATTTCTTTGATTCTGTTTGACATGAAGATGGAAAAATATACATTGATAATGACATTTCCCTGTGCCAAATCAACATCCACATATAAATAAAGTTGTTAAAATCCGAGCTAACAAACATTGGTCAAAGTTTCTTAAAAAAACTAACAGCATGTACCTTTTAATGCCTCAGGTGACTCACTTGAGAGTTGAGACAAATTTCAATGAGTGAGCCACTTGATACATATGCAATGAATCCTAAATTAATAAATTAACCTATTACTAATGAGGACAGCCTAAGGAGCTTTCTCCTCAAATCCTTTGAGAAGCACTTTATGGAATTTTGGTATCCTTCGTACTTTGTCAAGCATGGTACCAGAAAAATATTATATATCCAATATGATTCAAATTAACAAAATTATAATAGAAATGACTAAATTTGGTGTTTACTAAGCCTCTTCTCCCACGGAACAAGTGCTTCTTTGGTTGCCTTTCCAATATCCCATGTATTTCAACTTTCTAGAAAGTACCTATTGATGATGTTATTTGTTTTCACAAAAATAACGAAAGTGCAACTTCCAAGGAAGTGTCAATAACCATTATAAGTGGGAAGTTACTTACCAAGTATACTTAAAATTCCTATCAATTTAAATGTCTATATCAACAACCAAACAACTTTTCCCACTTACTAGGAATTTTAAATATCAGGATATTAGTACTTCCAATAGGAAGTTACTTCCCATATGCAACCAAACAAACACTAAATCTCCTTTCTTCATTACTTTTCTTTACCCTCAATTCAAAATTTGAACATATGACATGATGCACTTCCACATCCATTTTGAAGTGCTGGCAAATAGTCTCTTTGAATTTTGAGATGCTTGCTAAATATATGAATGAGGTTATACCAACTATAATAAAGATTTGTAATTTCCGAACTGATGATAAAGAATAAAAATCTATATAGTTATTTACTTATGTAAGCATGTGTTTTGTTTTGCGCTTCAGTAGCCCTTTGTAATTTGATAAGCTTTTTGCATTTAACAAACAGCACCAGTATAATCACCAAAATCACTTTAATTGAGCTAGATATTTCATTTTTGATTAAAGTAGAAATGCAACCATATAAGTGAACATGAGTACATGACAGTTTTCAAATTTAAGCCTTGTGTAGATTAAAAGACACAAGTAGACAACATTTATGTGAAGAGACTAAGGAGAAATTTCTTACTTGCATACGAGTGACAACAACCCATATAGGATTATTCAGAAGTACATTTATACACCTACAAATATGACACCATGAACATTTTGTCAGTGAAACAAGTGTATGAAGCTCAACTAAGGTTCGGTAAGGTCTGAATCGTTTTGCAGTAATTCATTTTTTCATGTTTCTTAAAAGACAAATGCACAAGAACAATGGTGTGGTAGTCTTTTAGAAGTAGAATTTTGTGGCCATGGTTTCCGGTCATCCGGATGGAAAAAAGAGACAACAGCGCAAAACAACAGAGTGAAGGTACAAACTGTTAAATCTACCAAGAAATGAGAACATTGTTTCACCAATACAAAACACCTAGACATCAGCAAAGGCTTATGTGAGAGTGTAAAAAATGAATCCAAAAAAAATATACCATAATTGCAAAAAAAAATCATTTATCTAAAGACTAATTATTGTATAATGGATTCTGAAAACTTCATATAGGTTGTTGTAGCTTAAACAAATGAAGATGTACACAGGGAAAGTGTCTATACTCTTTCCGTTAATATAAATAGTCTGGACAATATATCAGAGTACTTGTCAAAAAGACTAAATGATTTGTAAATGTAGAACATGCAGTACATCGACTAGGTATCTTGTACAGACACAAGCATTAATATCAGCATTGGCAATGTGAAGCATTTCGGCGAGTAAATTATATAAAATATAAATAATAGTAAATCCCCAATACCAGGAAATAATACTAATACAATGAACTAGTTCTTTAAAGGCTTTGAGTTAAGCAAAAATTTGTTAATCACCCAGATAAAGCAGCCACAACAAGTGATGAGAATATTCCAACTGTTCCATCACCAAGACCTTTTCTCTTACGTTCAAGCGCAGTTGCTTCAGCCTTATCCCTAAATATTTGATAGAAATAATAGTAAACACCCTGTATGAAGAAATAATTCAGAAGAAAGCCAAAAAGGTAAATTAGAAACTGAAAAAGTAATGGTCAGCGAGAAGATTCTATATATATTGAAACATACATGATTGATAATTATTGAACTGAAAATTTTTGCTTTTCACAAAATGCAAAAGTTTAATATATTATGTGAGAGCGAGAGACACATCCTAGCAATAAATAATCCATGCTTTAAAGTCTACAAGACGTCAATCAAGAACCAACTTTCACCACAACAGAAGTAAGGATCAAAATATATTTAGGTGCATCTTGAGTTGCAACCAATGACGCACTAGAGAGAAGCTGATACTACAGACTCACTAGTTGCAACCAATGACGCACTAGAGAGAAGCTGATACTACAGACTGTACAACAAAGAAAATACATACAATATCATTCTTAAAAATCGATTTGACAAACATTTTACACTGCAGAGGTGTGAGGTACTAATGTAGTAATTTAAATCACAAGCATCTCGATTTTGAGCCCTAAGTACTTTGATTATGTTTACGGTTATCACATATTAACCGCAGCAATAGGCCAACACAGTTTCACTGTTAGGCACGGCCATGTCAATGACTCAAACTACGCACAACCTTTCAAATGCACTAACCCTAACTGCATTCATAAACTCGTCTACGAAAAAAATTCCACTAATCAGCAGAAAATTATCTTCAGTAACATTTAAGCAACAAAACTTAACTTCCAATAACTCAAACAACGTACCTGAGATGTAGCGGTCCCTACTAGTGAAGGCTTCAATCCAGCATAGAGTCTCCCCCATCCCTCTTGCTTCACAACCTACATTGCCATAAAAAACACATTTTCGCAAAATATAATCTAAAACAAAAATACAAAAATTAAACTAAAAAATCAATAATAAATAAAAGTTACAAAGACCTGACACATTTGGTCTATAGTTCCAGGATGATCATTTTTCTCCCCTTCCAATTTTCTCTCCGTTTGTTGACGTGTATTTACCTTTTAATTACACAATTAAAATAAATAAATTAATCTCCATTAATTAAATACTGTGATCGATCAAATACATAGCGAAATGAGTGTTAAAAATTAGAGAAAAGTACAGTTTGGAGAGGATAGGTGATGAGCTGAGAGACGATCCCGCCGCCTGCACCGGCGAGTCCGTTGATCAGAGCGTCGGACATGTTTTTGATCGGAGAGAATTAGGGCTGTAAAATTAAAATTGTAGGGAGAGAGAGAGAGAGAGAAAGAGAGAGAGACGATCAGAGAGTTTGGTTTGGATGTATTGCGAAACAAAGTACAACAAAATTGAAATGCGTCGTTCGCTGTCGATGGGAGGGAGTGTCCCCACTTTTATTTGGTGTTCCGTTCAAGAAAGTGGAGTAATATACTTACTCTTTCACCGTTTCACGTTTGTTTTGTTTACATTCACGAGGGTGACATATTTCAAATAATTTTAACAAAAATAAAAATGTTATTTGTTTGTTCTTTATTGTAAAATTTTATTATATTTAGGATTGTATTCTCTCTGTCTCATTCATTTCAATACACTTTCTTTTTGAGATCTTCCATTCAATTCTATACATTTCAAAACTTACCAAAAAATTAAAAAAAATTATAATATAAAAACTAATTACTTTATTCAACTACACTAACTTATATATCCAGTACACTAACTTTATACATTTAATATTAATTGATCCTACCACTTTACCCATTTTATTTATTTTTTCTTACAATATTCCACTTTTTCTTCCCAAACCAAACGTATACAATTCAACGGGACGGAAGAAGTATAGGACTTTGTATTGCAATTGGTGTTTAAATACTATTAGAACAATGTAGTCATCTTCTATTTATGACTGTATTAAAAATATACTTATTATAATAATATGTAATCTTAACCGTTTATTTTTTTTATATTAGATTAACGGTTGAGTTTGTTTTAACAGTACAAAGATCGAAATTTTGGATAAGAAGTCCTTTAACCTTATTACAACCTTATTATTTAATATGCATAAAGGGATTTTATCCAAATTTTTGGTGGTTATGGTCCCTGTACTACCAATTTAATAAGAACTATCTTTAAATAAATTGATCAAAGTTGTTGGATCTAAAATAAAAGAATATTTTATAACGGAGATAAGTATAAATTCTAAATTGAATAGAATATCCTACATTTTCAATGATTTAAATAAAAAAGATGAAGACATCTTAGACGGAATAGAATAATAATACAAAATTCGTAATTATTTTTTCTTCAATTTATGAATAACATTTGTTGAGGAAAATTTTAAACCTTTTTTGAATTAAACATTACTTTGTGAGCTTTGTGTGGGCTGTAAAATCGTCAAAATTTGATTTACACAACTTAAGACAGAGCTGAAATAAAAGCAAACAAAACTCGGCAAAAAACTTTTGTTTGAACTTTAATATGATTTTTTTTACTATTTTAAATTGATAAATATTTTTTAAATAAAAAATAAATATTCGTGCATTGCACAACGAATATAAAAAATTTGGTAGTCGGTTAATGGTTATCATACTTGTTTTATATAATACACGAGATTGATTTTGAAATTATGTTCCTCATGCTACTTTTATCGAAACCTGAATAGCCTATAGAGGCTATTCGTTCATTATTGTAATGGCCTTTAAAGAAGACAAAAATAATATGCATTATTCACCCCACTTCAAACAAAATAATATCATTGGTCAAGATTAAAATAAATTTAAAATCAAACTAAGTATGATTAGTTTTATTTGGTCGGTACAATGAATTTCAGGCTAAAACAAAATAATAATTATTATTGATTCGACTAAGAAAATCTTATTATCGAACTGATAATTCATTGATCGGTATAATAGCGTCAGGTTAAAATAAAATAATATACACTATTCACCTAGCACTGTAAAACAGAATTATAATGAAAATAAAATTCGAACGGTTTAAACAAAAGGATACAATTCATATGAGTTAAACAAAAGTATACTATTGATCCGACTTTAAACAAAATTAAAATGAAACTAACTATAATTGATTGCATTTGATCAATATAATGGGTCTCAAGATAAAACAAAATTAAAATCAAATTAAATGTTATTATTATACTATTGACCGTTAGTATTTCTGCCCTAGAGATAACATTATAATGTTTTAGTTTAAGATATTTTGGTTATTAATATTTATGTTATATCGATTATTACCTTTATAATTTATTATATCTTAATTTACTGCGATATAAATGTTAGATTAATAAATTTTCTTTGAATATGATATGAATTCTATATCTCTATGTATGTAACTTAGAAATGAGATTACGATAATGGTATCAATATTCTTAAAGGTCCCTAGTCGAGTATTATTATTAAGGGACTATAATATTATATTAAGACTGGTGTGTTTGTTGCTTGATGATCACATCTCATTGATCATATGTATGGTAATACTAAGGTCAAAAATACGGGCAGATGTAAATGTACATGGTGTTGGACAGACCCAATGTGAGATTCAACATGTCTCTTGTGTCATAAGTAATTTTAACGTGATAATGATGTAATGGTCCTTAGACTTGAAATTGTTATATTTTTATATGAGAATTATTGTACTTTGATTGCATTAAAAGTTACCTTTGACCGGATAATGATAAAAGTGTATTTCAAGTATTTTATGAATTGTATGAGAAATATGAATGATCTAGAAAGGATTTAACCCTCCTAATTTTAGGAGTGATATTATTGGCCTCTTGTGTGAGCTAGACTATGAAATGCGTGGTCGAGCTCAAATACTGATTTGATGTGATGGTCTACTCATTGATAAAAAAATTGCATTAAATTATGACGAGGATGACATATTACATGCCTCTAGTTTAATCTATAATATATGGTTAAAAGGTTTATATTATATTGTACATTATTCACGAAATGTTTAATCGATCACTGTTAGGTAATGAATACAACACATGGGGTGAATATTTTTTGGATAATTTTAAGGCTTTTTAAATGTTTGTTAGTTGGTGAACAACGCAGATTAGAAATACAGTATTAATATGTTAACTGAAAATAAACACTGCACACAATATTTCAAAACTCACTTAATTTTCTATTAAAACCCAGCTAGTGTTTTGCTACAAATCTTGGGTTCTTTGTAAGTAAAGAACTCAGCTTCTTCCTTGAGAGAGTTACAAGAAATTCTAGATCTATTTGATATAATTAAAAGCAAAGGACCTGTGTTTACTTTATAGATAGTAAACACAGGTTTACATAACATGCAATAAGATGTATTAAATCCTACTTTAAGTTATCTCTAAAACTTTTCATTTCTGGCTTAGTGTATCTTTGCAAATCCTGTGAATCTATGACTTTCCTTTGTCAGTTAATCTTGGTCTTTGATCTTGTACTCTTCAAGCTGCTTTTGTAGACTTTTCAATCTAAGTGATTAGATCGTTTGTTGATTGATAATCTTGAATATTTAACTTGTCTGCATTTTGTACTTGAGCTTCATATCGAGATCTCCAGTTTGTTATAGAGAACTGACATCTCGAAAAGTATAATGGTTTATCGAGATCTCTTAGTTCTCTATGAATGTCTTTGACTTGTCGAGGTCTCTGAGTTCTCTATAAGTGAACTTGGCTTGTCGAGGTCTCCAAATTTCTGCATGAGGAAATGACTTGTCGATATCTCTGAGATCTCTATAAGCATATTGACTTATCGATATCTCGGAGATCTCTATTAAGAAAATTGACTTGTCGATATCTCCAATCTTCGTATCTTCATTTTGACTTGTCGATATCTCTGAGTTCTCTAATGATAATTTGAGTTGTCGATATCTCCAATCTTCATGTCTTCATTTGGCTTGTCAATATCTCTAAGACTTTTCTATAAGCTGTTTTGGACTTCTCGATAAGTCATTGTAGAGTTCTCGAATGACTTCTCTATATGACTTGATTTGTGCCTTGTAGATATCTTGACTTAAAACATTTTTCCTAAAACAGATTTATTCAACTCCAAGCTTCTTCACAATTTCTCTGAGGCATAATCTTCTTGATCTTCTTCCAGAGTTTATTCTCAGGCTTGAGACTGTTTACAGAAAAATACTCAAGTATAATCTTTGACATTTTTACAGACTCAAGTAATATGATACAAAATAGAGATATGATTATCATACAACTAATTCTTAGGATTGTCAATTTGACTTAGTCTTGTTATAGTACATGAATGTCTTGCGCAACAATCTCCCCCAACCTATGACTAACAAAATGAATGTCGCAGGTTGGTAGTTAAACTATTTTTAGATGTCACATTTACTTGTTTCTCGATTTTATTAAAATTCTTCTTTTCAGAAAAACATTTAATAATAGTAAAACAAATAATGTACTGCTATAAAAATATCAATAAAATGAATTCTTTAAATATTAAATGATCTAAAATCCATTTTATTGACAATTCATAATTTTATTCATAATCATACAATTATTATCATTTATTTGATAAAACTGTATTTTTATGATGTAAATTATGCTACAAATAAATCACAACTTTGATTTATTACTATTGAATCTTTTATCATTGAATTGATAAATTCTCAATTAATTAAACCAAAATTATGCTGCAATATTTTACTCATAACTTAACCAACAATGATTAAATTAATTTCAAACAATTTATAAATATAAGTGTGTTTAAATATTTATCAATTAGATACAATCACACAAATACTTGAAATACGAGAAGTAAATAATGACACATAAATCCAAATGTCCTCTGAATATTGACATTAAATAACAAGTAAATTTATTTGAGACAAATTGCAGTTATTGATTTCTAATTTGTTAATTAGAAAGATTTAATATCCAAAGTTCACTAACCAACTTAGAGAAAGTATTTTCATCAAGTGGTTTTGTGAAGTTGTCTGCAATTTGATCCTATGTGGGTACAAAATGTAATTCCACAGTGCCATTTGTGATATGCTCTCTGATAAAGTGATACCTGATATCAATGTGCTTTGTTCTTGAGTGCTGAACTGGGTTGTTTGAGGTTCCTATTGCACTTGTATTGTCACAAAATATTGGAATCTTAGATACAAACAGACCATAATCCCGGAGTTGGTTCCTCATCCATAAGATTTGGGCACAACAACTTCCAACAGCTATGTATTTAGCTTCAGCAGTTGATGTGGATACTGAGTGCTGCTTCTTGTTATGCCAGGATACCAATCTTCTTCCAAGAAACTGACAACTTCCTGAGGTACTTTTCCGGTCAATCTTACAACCTGCAAAATATGAATCTGTATAGCCAACTAGGTTAAAACCTGTACCCTTAGGGTTCCAAATACCAAGATTTGGAGTTCCCTTAAGATACCTAAATATCCTTTTAACAGCTATAAGATGAGACTTTTTTGGGCCAGCTTGAAATCTAGCACATAAGCATGTTACAAACATAATATCTGGCCTACTTGCTGTGAGATAAAGTAATGAGCCTATCATACCTCTGTAGCTTGTGATATCAACTTTCTTACCAGTTTTGTCCTGATCAAGCTTAGCGGTTGTTGGCATTTGAGTTTTTGCCGGAGTTGAATCTTCCGGATTGTATTTCTTGAGAAGTTCTCTGATATAGTTAGATTGATAAATGAATATACCATATTTCCTTTGACTCATTGTAATCCAAGAAAGTAGTTCAACTTTCCCATCATGCTCATTTCATACATATTCTGCATTAGCTTAGAAAAATCTCTTGCAAAGATCATCATTAGTAGAACCAAATATAATATCGTCAATATATACTTGAACTAATATCATATCAGATTTATGTATTTTATGAAACAGGGTTTTATCTATAACACCTCTAGTAAAACCGTTTTCAAGTAAAAACTCAGAGAGAGTGTCATACCATGTCCTTGGAGCTTGCTTAAGACCATAGAGAGCTTTGAATAGAAAGTACACAAAATCAGCCAGATTTGGATCTTCAAAACTTGGAGGTTGTTCCATATACACTTCTTCTTTAGCTCCCCATTCAGGAATGCACTCTTCACATTCATTTGATAAACTTTGAAATCTGAATGTGCTGCGAATGCCAGAAACATCCTGATTGCCTCAAGTCTAGCTACTGGTGCATATGTTTCATCATAATCTATAAACACAACGATATAAACTAATAAAAATACTTAATAAATAATGAAGTAAGTCACAAGAGTATTAAGGTTCAAAGCATAAAGAAAACTAGCATCCACTGTTACAACGAATTAAAAAAATCACAAGATAACGTATGCTTCCTCTTCTTCGTTGTTGTGTGCTAAAGCGGTCTTCTCGATCTTCTTGCCTTCGCTCTCGATTATCTTCTATATAGAAAACGTCTTCCAAGTTTGTTTATATAATAGCCCTAACGAACCAGCGCTAACAGAAGCCCAATATAACTCGAATTCTAAAAATCAGATTCTGAAAATCCGCACCCAGGCGGCCGCCTCCACCTTCAAGGCGGGCGCCTGCTACCAGGCGGTAGCCTGCTCTCATCAGGCGGGCGCATGCAACCCTTTTGAAAAAATTATTATTTTGCTTCTATTTTTGCTGAATTCTTCACACATCAACCCGGGACTGGTTCCAAGCACTTCCTTAGGCTTATTTTGATGAAATCACCCTATCTAAGCAGTTATACCCTGAAATACAAAAACACTCGAAAATGCGTCAAATACACAAAATACTCGAGTTCAAGACACCAATTAAAGCCGTTATAATACGTTCTAAGTGGTATAAAATGCCACTTATCACACCCCCAAACTTAAATCGATGCTTTTCTTCAATAGATGGTTTGAGCTTTCCCTCATCATTCTTGAGATCAGTATTTCCCAGAGATCCAAATGGCATGTCTAGCTTTCACTTCCAAGGAGAAGCATTCAGATATTGTAACTGCTCATTGCCTTCATCTTCTTCACTGTCAAAATCCCCCAATAAGACTTTTTCTAAGGCATCAGACCTTAACACATGATCAAGTTCTGAAATAACTACAGAATCGACCAAATCCACCTTGAAGCACTCCTCATCTTTCGTAGGAAATTTCATCGCATTGAACACATTGAATGTCACATCTTGATCTTGCACCCTCATAGTGAGTTCACCTTTTTGCACATCTATCAAGGTACGGCTTGTAGCCAAGAAAGGTCTTCCCAAGATTATGGGAATCTTCTTATCTTCCTCAAAATCCAGAATGACAAAATCTGCAGGAAAGATGAGTTTTTCCACCTTTACTAGCACGTCCTCCACGATGCCTCGTGGGTATGTAATCGAACGATCAACCAATTGTAGAGACATGTAGGTGGGCTTCAGATCAGGCAAATTCAGCTTTTTGAAGATAGACAACGGCATCAGATTGATGCTTGCTCCCAATCGTAAAGGCACTTGTCAAATGACAACTTGCCAATGGTGCAAGTAATGGTGAAGCTACCTGGATCCTTAAGCTTTGGAGGTAACTTTTGTTGCAGAATGGCACTGCACTCTTCCATTAGAGCAACGGTATCAAGATCATCCAGTTTCACCTTCCTTGAAAGAATACCTTTCATGAATTTCGCATAACTAGGCATTTGCTCCAGAGCCTCAGCGAAAGGTATGTTGATGTGAAGTTTCTTGAAAACCTCCAGAAACTTACCAAATTACTTGTCCAGCTTTTATTTTTGCAATCACTTAGGAAAAACTGGTGGAGGATAGAGCTGTTTCTCCCCTGTATTATCCTCATGCAGAATGTGTTCAACAGTAGTCTTCCTTGGTTCCCTCTCTTGCTCCTTTTGCTTTTCTTCTTCATCTGCAACTTCAACTTCTCCATATTTTTCTTTTTCAGCATCAGCAACTTTTCCAGACCTTAAGGTGACCGCTTTGACTTTCTCTTTAGCTTCCTTCCTGCCTGGCACTTCAGTATCGCTGGGAAGTGTGCCAGGTTGACGATTGAGTAAGGCATTGGCTATTTGTCCAATTTGGTTTTCCAAGGTCTTGATAGAAATAACCTGACTTTTGCACAACAGCTTTAACTCCTCGAAATCAGCACTAAAAGGTGGAGCAGCACCTCCTTGTTGAGGATATGATTGCCTTTAAGCAAATTGTTGAGGTTGCTGGAATCCAGGTGGATTAAACTGTTTACTTGCAGCTTGCTGATATGGTTGTTGAACAGCATTCTGATTATTGCTCCAGCTGAAATTGGGATGAGTTCTGTTATTAGGATGATAAGTAGCGGGCACAGGCTGCTGCGATCTCTGAAAATTGTTCATATACTGAACAGATTCATTAACAAGAGAACATTGATCTGTAGCATGAGAGCCTTCACAAAGCTCACAGACCATAGCTATTTGATTGACTCCATAGATGGCTAAAGAATCGACCTTCATAGACAGCGCCTATAGCTGCGCTGCAATAGCTGTAGCTGCATCAACTTCCAGAATACCTATTACCTTCCCAGGCATCATCCTTTGAGTTGGGTTTTGATACTCATTTGCAGCCATAGTTTCAATGAGATTATAGGCCTCATTATAGCTTTTGGCCCACAAGGCGCCTCTAGAAGCTGCATCGAGCATGGGCCGAGATTGGCCCCCCAAACCATTATAGAAACCAGTGATCACCATCCAGTCAGGCATACCATTATGTGGACACTTTCTCAACATCTCCTTGTAATGTTCCCAAGCCTCATACATAGATTCTCCTTGTTGCTGCGCAAACTGAGTAAGAGTACTCCTCATAGCTGCAGTCTTGGCCATTGGATAGAACTTCACCAGAAAATTTTGCACAAGATCTTCCCAAGTAGTAATGGACCCAGCTGGTAAAGAATGTAACAAGTTCTTAGCCTTGTCCCTCGGAGAGAATGGGAAAAGCCTCAGCTTGATAGCCTCATCAGTAACACCATTATATTTGAAAGTACTACAGATCTCGACAAAATTCCTGATATGCATGTTGGGATCTTCAGTCGTAGCACCTCCGAAAGAAACAGAATTATGCACCATCTGAATAGTGTCCGACTTGATTTCAAAAATATTGGCCTGAATAGCCGGATGAATGATGCTTGTAACACCCCCAAATCCGGGGTCGGGGATCCAGGTTGTCACGAGTTCCATTTCCCTTAACGATACTCAATCTTAACAATCAACCAAATACTGTATACTGTGACCCCACGATATACACACACCCCCCAAGTTATAGTCTTAGAGATGAATACCAAACAATAATACAAGTCATTTTATTCCACAACTATAAGTCATTACACCTCAAAAGGGTTTCTGAATAAATTTACATATTCCTTGCCATTATTACAATTCATAAATATACATAAGTCTGGTACATCAAAAGTTGAAAGCCTAGCCTATTGGTAGACCCTACCTCAGCTATAATGGCATCAACGCCTACAGGAAACTGCGGAAAGTTTCCTATCCGCTCACGAATTGGGAGTTTGATCCTGTTCATCTTGTCTATCTGTTGTTGTGTGATAAAAGAAGAAAGAAAGGGTGAGCAACAAGTTCACCGAAATAATATGTATAATAATTAACAATATATGAGCATTCTCATAGTACTCAAAAAAGTCTTGGTCAAGAAGAAATGAACCAAGCTGATATCTTAACGCGACCAAGTCGCAAAATATTCAGTATATATATACATATATACTTTTCATAATCTTTGAAATCCTCTAACATGTATAATATACACAGAGTTTCAGTTTATAACTGTATAAAAAATATCATTGTAAGGTGATCTCATATATCTAACCTTGTCTCAACATTTTTCTGAAAATCCTTGACATGCACAAGATAATCATTTACTAGATATAAGTTTAAAAGATGAAGTTACAAGATACTCCAATATACTTATATCTCTTCCGAATACTACTTGAACTACCACCGTTCAAGGTATAATCCGTTTCAAAAGTTCATCACATAGATGAGACTACAAGATAAGATTTGAATAGATTCAATCCGTGAAATATCATTATAAATAATGAAGTTACGAGATATTTCATTAAGTCCCGATATATATATACACCTATATATATACATTTCATACACTCCTTGAAAACCTCTGTTATGAAAATTATAAACAGAGTTGCAATATCCAATGAATTTGGAAAAACAGAATTTTGGCATAAACCTGATATCTTGCTGATCAGGCAAAGATACCAATTAAGTCACCTTTTCTACTAGTAGATGGATGAATCCCCCACTGGTCATCACCCTGGCCACATTAGGGCCTTATGCTGGACTGCCACTCAGCCACTTTCGCATTGATGGACTCCCACTGAGCCACTTACACTTTCATGGACGCCCACTGAGCCCATGTTGCTTATGCCGAATCAAATAGATGGACTTACTTCCCGAACGTTGGGTAAGTAATCAATTCATTTATCAAAACAGCAACCTCGTTGCGAATATAAAATACACCACAGAGCCGAATCCTTTAGATTTTTGAGCGAGTATTGAAGTCCCCTTCAAAAAGGAAGATCTTAAATTTGAAAACGAGTTTTGGGATCCGCTCTAAACTTTAAAAATCATTTTGAAGACTCAAAAACATTTTTAAGAATGTTTGGAGTATTGCTGATTTATTAAAATAAATCAGTCCCAATATATTAGAAAATATTTGAATATTATTATTTATATAATATTCCCAAAAATGATAATCTCTATAAAAATAATTGAAGTAGAAGTGTTACTTGAAATGGGTATTAAATAACCAAAGATATACTTATTCGAAAGTACTATCTTTATTTGAATAATCAAAAATAAGTTTGATTATCGAAACATTATTCTTTAATAAAATAAAGAATATTACTTAGTAAATAATCGGAGTCATAAGTCCTCAAATGAATATTCAAAGTAATATTCATTAATAAAATAAACGGAGTCATATGTCCTCGAATGAATATTCAAAGTAATATTCATTAATAAAATAAACGGAGTCATATGTCCTCGAATGAATATTCAAAGTAATATTCATTAAATAAAATAAAGTTATCGAATAAACCTTATTCGATTAATAGTTTTGAAAACTATATCAATATATATATATAAATATATATATATATATATATATATAATATACTCGGGAACATCGACTCCTGGTTTTAGAAAGTGTTCACCTTTGGGTCCCCTATACTAAGGGTATACGCAACTACTGCTTATCTCTAGCATAGGTATTATGCAACTTATAAGCAATTGAATCAACAATATATATATCAAGAGTACGAAACAAATATGCATATATACCATATCATATGCTCCAATATATACTCCAATATATCGCAAGATTTGCTAATTAACCACCATGCATTTATCACAAGATAATGCATATACATATGTATACATCACAACAACTAGTATAACGGGTAGAAAACTTGCCTGAGTGCTCCGGGGTAGACTTAAGCTTAGAGTGGGTCCAGTAACCTATGAACAACAACATAAGCCGGAATTAAACCACGGTCGCTGAAGAAACTAGACTTTAACCAATTGAACCCTAACGTTCGCTTATGATCACTCATACGCTTAACGAATCACCTAAGTCGTTCGAGTACCCTCGGCTCCACCATTTTTAATAAATTAACCATTAAGAGTTTTAAGGCGATTCTTTCGCGAGTACCTTACCAACTGCCTAATCCACTTAACATAATTGTTTCATATCCCAATTAGTCATTTAAAGTCCTTAACCAAGGTTTCAAAGTAAGGCGAGGGGTAATGGTTTGTTCGCGAAACGCCGTTACTTAAAACGGTCATTTCTCCTAAACCGTACATCGGATTCAAACGAACCATATATCAAAACGAAGCTCATAACATGAACTATCTAATCATGGCAATAGTCAAAACCTAACAGTGAGTCCTCGGGTCCTAATGTTAAGAACAAAAACAGTCTAAAGTAAATCGGACATTACGATGGCTATGTTTACGCGATTACCAATTTTTTATTCTACTCCAAACCAACCACCAATCAACCACAATTCATTCATACAACCAAAATCCATCCATAACATACTACAACAGCCCCAACACCTCAAGTTCTCCAATTTATATTATTCTCAAACATGAATTAAAACTATACTTAAGTTCATTAATCAATAATCCAAGATTTACAACTCCAACTCATTACAAAACCAACCACACTCTAAGTCTACAAGAATCACGCTTCTCATGAATCATAACAACAAAACTAAACCTAATATTCAAATTAAAGTTAGGGTTTGGAGGGTTTATACCTTCCTTGGAGAGTGGAGAATCAATTAACTAGCTTGGAATCACCCTTGAAAGTCCTTATCCAAGCTTAATCTAAACAAAAACTCAAGAACAAAAATTTAAGTTCTTGAAAAACACTATTCACCCTCTTCTTCCATGATTTTTAGGAAGAGATTGTGAATGAAATTGAAGCTTAGATTCATGGGATAGCTATATCTATGTATAAGGAACCTTGGATAATTACCTCATGATTTAACAATGCTTGGATCTTGGATTTTGATTTTTTTCTCCTTAAAAATGAAGAAAAGCCGAGAGCTTCTTGTTGGATAATGAAGGTCAACTTTGTGTTTTGTGTTTTTGATTTGTTTTGCTTGGTTGACATCCTTTTGTTTGTTTGATTAACTTTTTACCATGGTAAAGAATGAATGGTTCACAATCAACCAACTAATCCCTCCTTTTATGTCATGCTTAAGTCATCCCCTTATGTCATAATCCCACACTTGTCCTCTTCTTGTTGGTGAGATGACATCACCCTCCACTAACTCTTTGATTAACTCCTAATCACTTGGCTAATGACCGCTGATCTGTTATACGGTTCGCTTAACTTTCGTTCTCGTTTATTGTTTGAGGGATCATACCCGGGATCTTATTACATGGGTTCCCTTAACCTTTCTCAATACATTAAATTCCTTTTTATGATCCTCTCTTATAATCTTTGAATTTAAATCCTTTTTATCCTGTTACCTTATACTCAATTCTTTCTGTATCTGGTGGATTTTCGGGAAAAATCAAAGTGTTCGGATTTGGATTCTGACGATCTTTACATACACTTATATACCACATAGAGTACTAATAATATCCCAGAAGATCAAAAAAAGAACTCCTACATAGTGTGGCATGAAAAGTTTTCTTATTCAGCATAATCAGCAAAACACTATTCATAAGGGTTTCAAAAATTCCAAAAATTGGGGTTATTACAATGCTTGACTGAATGTTATCAATTTTAGGCCGAGAAAAGTCCATGAGAGCTGGATCAGCTGGAACTAGACGATCACCCATTGTTTCAAGTTCTTTATTTTCACTCTCTTTATCCGAATCTTCAAAAACTATCTTCTCCGAAAAGTCAAGAGTTGTATCTGTCTCCTCAGCCATATCTAGATTTCTCTTGCGGGTGCGAGAATGTGTTTGCATAAACGCTCGTTAGAGTACCTGAAACACAACCGGAAGTAGTTAGTAACAAGTCTTAATCAATGAATCCTAATGACCATTAATGTCAAGTACATAAACTAAACAAATTAACACCGAGTCCCCGGCAGCGGCGCCAAAAACTTGTTAGGCACAAAGCATGCGCTAAATAAATCACGCAAGTATACGCGTTCGCAAGTAATATAGAATGATTTCTAGTTCGTTCCCACAGAGACTCTGATTAATTATATATAATTAACACTTACTCACCAATGTATGATTACTCTTCAATGTCAAGACAATAACAATTAAGGTTGATTAACTAATATTAACTAAGAGAATTAAACACTTAAATTAATAATATTAAACACACATGAGATCATAACTTCACTACTACTTCATTCAATAGTCATTGTTATTACCCTTAGCATGTAATGGTGATGATATTAATCGAACAACACGAAACTGATAAATGCCAACTTTCATTGTACGAACACCATTCTACCAAGCATCCACAATTAAGATAGAAGTTGAATAGGCATCAATTATGTTGAGACCCTATATGTCTACAGAATTTGACAACATAACGATTTATGCTCAAGTTATTCATTATGATTACACAGGGCAAGTAAAACGGTTAGAGTTACCCACTAATCTTGCATATAATACATGAACCTATGCTAGCATGGAAAGTTCTAAATCTGAAGATTCATTGTCGCTTCGCAAGTGATTAACAGGCTATCTTACATGTTCGCGACGCACATAAGACGAATAAGCACAACCTATGCTAGATATCATACAATCACCACATACCAAGGTATTAGACAATTAACTAAAGAAATCCATAATAAATCCTCTATGATCCTATGATCACAATTAGCCCATAAGAGAACTCATCGTCACCATGGGTTCATATGAAAGCATGGTAATAACACAACGATATAAACTAATAAAAATACTTAATAAATACCGAAGTACGTCACAAGAGTATTAAGGTTCAAAGCATAAAGAAAACTAGCATCCACTGTTACAATGAATTAAAAGAATCATAAGATAACGTATGTTTCCTCTTCTTCGTTGTTGCGTGCTAAAACGGTCTTCTCGATCTTCTTGCCTTCGCTCTCGATTATCTTCTATATAGAAAACGTCTTCCAAAATTGTTTATATAATAGCCCAAAAGAACCAGCACTAACAGAAGCCCAATAGAACTCGAATTCTAAAAATTAGATTCTGAAAATCCGCACCCAGATGGCCGCCTCCTCCTTCCAGGCGGGCGCCTGCTACTAGGCGGTCGCCTGCTCTCATCAGGCGGGCGCCTGCAACCCTTCTGGAAAAATTATTATTTTGCTTATGTTTTTGTTGAATTCTTCACACATCAACCCGGGACTGGTTCCAAGCACTTCCTTAGGCTTATTTTGATAAAATCACCCTATCTAAGCAGTTATACCCTGAAATGCAAAAACACTCGAAAACGCATCAAATACATAAAATACTCGAGTTTAAGAAACCAATTCAAGCCGTTATAAGACGTTCTAAGTGGTATAAAATGCCACTTATCAGTCTTTGGAGACATTTTCTTGGAAAGAGAAACTCCATGGCTCATGGGGAGTCCTCTCTTGGAGTTTTCCATGCTATATCTCTTTAGCACTTTTTCGATATATGTACTTTGGGTCATGCCTAACATTCTCTTTGATCTATCTCTATAGATCTTCATTCCAAGAATGTAAGATACCTCTCCCAAGTCCTTCATCGTGAAGTTCTTAGATAGCCACACTTTGACTGATTGAAGCATTGGTATATCATTCCTAATGAGAAGTATGTCGTCCATATACAGTATTACGAATGTTACCGCGCTCCCACTAACCTTATTGTGGATGTATGGTTCATCCATATTTTTGATGAAATCAAAATCTTTGATTGTCTCATCAAAACGGGCATTCCATGTGCGAGAAGCTTGCCTCAATCTGTAAATGGATCGATTCAGCTTACAAACTAGATATTCATTTCCTTTGGAAACAAATCCTTCTGGTTGTGTCATATACACATCCTCTTTAAGTTTCCCATTGAGGAAAGCCATTTTCACGTCCATTTGCCAGATCTCATAGTCATAGTAAGATGCAATCGCAAGCAAAATCCGAATGGATTTAAGCAAGGCTACCGGTGAATAGGTTTCATCAAAGTCAATCCCTTGTCTTTGTTTGAATCCTTTTTCCACAAGCCTGGCCTTATAGGTCTCCACCTGGCCATCTACTCCAATCTTTCTCTTATATACCCACTTACACCCGATAGGCTTAACACCTTCAGGCGCCTCAACCAGAGTCCACACTTGGTTGGCATACAAGGAGTCCATTTCGGATTTTATGGCACTCTGCCATTTTTCTGAGTCTTCACAACTCATAGCCTCATCATAGGTCATAGGGTCTTCTCCATTAATAAGTGACAAGTCATTATCATTCTCAATGACAAGGCCATAATACCTCTCAGGTTGACGAGACACCCTACTTGACCTACGCACAGGCTGTTCTACAAAAGGTTGTACTTTCTGAATAGGTACTTCTTCTTGAACCGTTGTAGGTTGTGCTTCTTGAACTTCATTAAGTTCAAGAAGGTCGCGTGTATGGAAACAAACACCCTTTATTCGGTGTAAAAGTAATATCCTAAAGTCTCTTTTGGATATACCACAAACCTATATTTTACAGATCTTGATTCCAGCTTTTCAGGTTCAACTATCTTGACAAGAGCTGGACATCCCCAAATCTTAATGTGTTTAAGACATGACTTCCTTCTTTTCTATATCTCATACGGAGTTTTCGGAACAGATTTAGAAGGTACCTTGCTCAGTAAATATGCTGAAGTTTCTAAGGCATAACCCCAAAGGGATACTGGAAGATCTGTATAGCTCATCATGGACCGAACCATGTCCAACAAAGTTCAGTTCCTCCTTTCAGAAACTCTTTTCAACCGTGGAGTTGCAGGAGGTGTCCATTGTGATAGTATACCGTTTTCTTTGAGATGATTTAGGAACTCCCCACTTAAGTATTCACCTTCTCGATCTGATCGAAGAACTTTAATACTCATATTGATTTGTTTCTCTGCTTCATATCTATACTCTTTGAATTTTTCAAAAGCTTCAGACTTGTATTTTATTAAATACACATATCCAAATCTAGATTTATCATCCGTAAAAGTAATGAAGTATGAAAATCCTCCCATAGCTTGTGTCGACATTGGTCCACATACATCTGTGTGTACCAAGCCTAACACGTTCGCAACTCTCTCTCCATGTCCAGTAAATGGAGATTTGGTCATCTTACCTATGAGACAAGATTCGCATACCGGATATGATTCAAAATCAATTGGTTCAAATAACCCATCCTGGTGTAATGAGCATAATCTTTTCTCACTAATATGACCTAGCCTACAGTGCCATAAATAGGTCAGATTTTCATCATCTCGTTTTCTTTTATTAGTTTGTTCAATCTGAAGTAAATCACTTCCTAAGTCGCATACATACAAACCATATTTAAAGTACCACATCCATAAAGAACATTATCTCTAAGAATAGAACATTCATTATTCTTAATAATAAATGAAAAACCATCCAAATCCAACATAGGAATAGAAACAATATTCCTCACAATAGAGGGAACGTAATAACAATTATTCAAAATAATAGTCTTTCCCGTAGGCATATGTAAACTAAATGATCCTACAGATATAGCGGCAACCCTTGCTCCATTTTCCATACGTAGAATCACCTCATCTTCTTCAAGAGTCCTACTTCCCTTTAGTCCCTGCAACGAATTGCAAATATGAGAACCACAGGCGGTATCTAATACCTAAGTAGAAATTTGACTTAGTGACATATTAACTTCGATCATGAACATACCTGAATCAGAAGGGGTAGTCTCACTAGCCTTCTTCTTTTTTAACTCTGCAAGATAAGCCTTGCATTTCCTCTTCCAGTGACCCACCTTGTTACAGTGAAAACAAACAACATTGCTTTTGGGGTCTACATTAACCTTTGTTGGAGTAGGCTTACTCTCACCAACCTTCTTCTTTTTCTTGGGAAAGGTCCTCTTTCTTTTCTTGGAAGTTGAGCCTTCTCCAATAAGAAGAACAGAACTCTTCTTAGAAGGAAAATTTGACTCAGCAGTTTTCAACATGTTATGAAGTTCAGGAAAGCTGACATCCATCTTATTCATATGAAAGTTCACAACAAACTGCGAGAATGAATCTGGAAGTGATTGCAAGACCAAGTATTGGCTCAACTCCCCATCCATGGAAAAACCAAGTTGCCCCAAACTTTCAATCAAATTGATCATTTTGAGCACATGGTCATTCACAGATGTCCCTTCTACCATTTTACTGCAGAATAGCTCTTTTGATATCTCATATCGAGCTGTCATCCCCTCTACATCATACAATTCTTGTAGATGCACTAGGATAGTGTATGCATCCATGTGCTCATGTTGCTTCTGAAGCTCAGGGTTCATAGATGCCAGCATAATACATTGGGCAACATTTGCCTCATCTATCCATTTATGATATTCTTGATGCTCTTGATAAGTTGCATCATCATCGGGGGCTTTAGGAAATGGTGAGTTTAGCACATATCCCATCTTCTCAGACTTAAGAACAATTCTCAAGTTTCGAAGCCAATCAGCAAAGTTGGGACCAGTCAACTTGTTAGCATCAAGTATGCTACGGAGTGATAGTGCAGAAGACATGATATCTATAAAATCTGAAAATGAAAACACATAACAACATAAGCATATAAATAATTTAATATTACCCCACCATATGAATCAGGTCTTTATCCATTGGTGGCTCCCAATCTATGTTATACAACCCTCTAAATGTATAACTAAGCATTCATAACGCTAGTGAGAATAAGGATCCTATTTTCCATTACATCACCTCGGCTGTGGCACGAAACGCAATGTGATGTTCTATAGGTAGACAACTCTTGTCAATTACATCTCATGTTATTCCCTATAATCTTTTAGCCTCTTGAATCATTGAGTCTCAGCTGTAGCACGACTCACTCAATATTCTAAGTCAAGTCAACCCAACATCTTGTATAATTAAATTAGACTTCCAAAAGCCCACGGTTGTGGCACGTAATGACCATTGGATCCCAATTTATCATACACATCACATGTGATAGAAAAGAATCTCTTAATCTCAAAACAAAGCCATCAGCTGTAGCACGAAATGACAATGTTTAATATAAGAACTCTACTTTCTATTATGTTGGAAGGCTATGACCGACACAATCCCGTTGTATCATTGGCCAATTTACTACTTGATATTTTTTTTATTTTTTTTGAGGGATTAAATTATGTTACAACCATAATCAAATTATAAAGAGATTCACTTTTTCTTGAACGAAATAAAATAATGATATATCAATGGACAATTCCCAGGTGGTCGGAAGGGTCACATCGATCCCGCTTAAAACCCAACGGCCTAGCCAGAATTTCCATATCCAACATCAAAATAATATTTCATTCTATGTTTCATAAACATAAGAATCTCATGATTGTATTTATAATATTCAAATTATAATCATGGAACATTTCTACTAAGTCTAGATCGTCTAACATTCGCCCTATGTCAATTAAGTTCACCTAAATCTATCATCATATTATAACTCAAGCATATATCACATATAAACATAAAAGAGCATATCAATAGGCATGTTATAACATGTAGTGCAATTATATATACAGATGTACGAATTATTCATGCATTTAATATTATCAAATAAAGCATTAAATACACTTTAAGGGCTATAATCAGTTACCAATAAATTTATTAAAAATATTAAACAATCTTTATTCAGATTATAGCGTATAGAACATCGTGCAAACACGAATTAATGATTACAATAATCATTAAACAATCTTTATTCAGATTATAGTTTTTGTTTTTAAAAACACTTTTTAAATACTTTCATACATCAAAAATAAACAATCCGCATATCAATAAATTCAGAAAAAAATATCTAACAGATCTACAACTATTATAGAAACATATTCTGGGATTAAAAATATTTTTATAATTTATTGATATTTAATTCATAATTAAATCAATATAGCCCCAAACACGAATAAATCAATAAAAAATTCATACAACATAATAAAATTCTGAAATTTTTATCACGAATCTAGATGCATACAACCTATGCTATGATACCAATGTTGGGATTTATCCATACACGGAAGCATGGATTACAATTAAAATGCATAAAACCACATATAAATCGCATACAATTCGTGAATAAATTGAGGGATCGATTACTAACCTTTAAAAGCGATCCAAGAATGTTGAATGAAGACCTCTAGCAGTTGCTCCTTACCATGTGAAGCACTCTACCAGTATCCACCAAGAGATCGATGCATGTATTTTCGTCCTAACAAGTTTTTGGCGCCGCTGCCGGGGACTCGATGTTAATTTTTAGTTTATGTGCTTGACATCAATGGTCGTTAAAGTTCACTGACTCGGATATTTTACTTACTTATTGCATGTTTGTGTTTCAGGTACTCTAGAGAGCGTGTATGCTAACGCGTTCTCAATCTCGCAAGAGAACACTGGATAAAGCAGAGGAAGTAGTTGAAGAAGTTTTTGTTGAGGAGAAAGTTGAATAAGAAGTTGTTATTGCAATGGGAGAACCAGAAGCGAATCTAAAGGCTTTGATGGATTACTCTCAACCGAAGATTTCTAGCATTATCAGACCAGCCATCACGGCTAACATGTTTTAAATCAAGGCTAGCATGATTCAGATGGTGCAGAACTCGGTCCAGTTTGGGGGTTTTCCAATGGAAGATCCCAACATGCATATTAGATATTTCATCGAGATCTGCGACACTTTCAAATTCAACAACGTGTCTGAAGATACTATAAAGCTAAGGCTTTTCCCATTCTCTCTGAGGGATAAAGCTAAGTGTTGGTTGCATTCTCTACCACCAGGCTCTATCACCAAATGGGAAGATCTTGCTCAAAAGTCTCTTACTAAATTCTTCCCTATGGCAAAGACAACTACAATCAGTAACACTCTGACTCAATTTGCGCAGCAATCGGGAGAGTCTTTATGTAAAGCTTGGGATAATTATAAGGAGATGCTTAGAAAGTGTCCTCGTTATGGGATGCCTGACTGGATGATTATCAACTGCTTTCATAATATCTTGGGAGCAAAGTCTAGACCCATGCTTGATGCAGCATTAGGTGGAGCCTTATGGGCTAAGAGCTACGATAAAGCTTATGATTTGATTGAACTGATGGCTGCTAATAAATACCAGAACCCTTCTCAGAGACTATCTCAAGGCAAGGTAGCAGGAATTCTGGAGGTGGATGCAGCTACTACTATAGCTGCTCAGCTTAAGACTTTGACGATGAAGGTGGATTCTTTGGCTAATTATGGAGTTAATCAGATCACTAGTGTTTGTGAGCTTTGTGCTGGTGCGTATGAGATGGAGCAGTGTGCTATTTCTAGTGAATCAGCTCAGTTCGTGAGCAACTTTCAGAGTTCACAACAACCAGTTACAGCCACCTATCATCCCAACAACCGCAATCATCCTAACTTCAGCTGGAGCAATAATCAGAATACGGTGCAACAACCTTATCAACAGTATGCAACAAAATAATTCAACACTCCTGGTTTTCAATAACCGCAATATGCACCAAGACAACAACTCCAACTGCAACAATATAATGAAAAATCTGAATTGGAGGAGTTGAGGCTCATGTGCAAGAGCCAAGCGGTTTCTATTAAGACCTTGGAGAATCAAATTTGACAGATTGCCAATGCCTTGCTGAATCGACAACCTCGTTCACTCCCTAGTGACACAGAAGTTCCAGGCAAGAAGGAAGCAAAAGAGCAGGTTAAGGCAATTACATTGAGGTCTGGGAAGGTCGCACACCCTGAAAAACCTCAAGTTGCAGAAGATGAAGATGTGTCTGAAGAAGATGTGCAGAAGGAAGCAGAAGTGGAACCAAGGAAGAAAACCGTGGAAAATGCTCCTCCTGAGGGTAATACAGGGTAGAAACAGGTCTATCCTCCAGCTCCTTTTCCTAAGAGGCTGCAGAAGCAAAAGTTGGATAAGCAGTTTGCGAAGTTTCTGGAGGTGTTCAAGAAACTTCATATCAACATACCTTTCGGTTGAATCTCTTGAACAGAGGCATAACTATGCGAAGTTCATGAAAGGTATTCTCTCTAGGAAAGTGAAGCTCGATGACTTAAAGACCGTTGCTCTCACAGAGGAATGAAGTGCTGTGCTGTAACAGAAGTTGCCTCCAAAGCTTAAAGATCCTGAAAGCTTCACTATTTCTTGCACCATCGGAAACTTGTCGTTCGAAAAGTGTTGATGTGATTTGGGAGCTAGCATCAATCTGATGCCTTTGTATGTCTTCAAGAAGTTGGATTTACCTGATCCAAAGCCTACATATATGTCCTTGCAGTTGGCCGATCGTTCTATTATATATCAACGAGGCGTTGTAGAGGATGTCTTGGTCAAGGTGGACAAACTCATCTTTCTTGCTGACTTTGTAATTCTTGATTTCAAGGAGGATAAAAATATTCTCATAATCTTGGGAAGACCATTCTTGGATACTGGTTGAACCTTGATTGATGTGTAGAAGGGTGAGCTCACTAGGCGAGTCTTGGATCAGGATGTGACTTTTAATGTTTTCAATGCCATGGAATTCCCCGCTGATAACGAGGAGTGCTTAAAAGTGGAATTGGTGATTATGTGGTTACTTCAGAACTTGATCAAATGCTAAGGTCTGATGCCTTAGAGAAAGCCTTGATGGGGAATTCAGATAGTGAAGATGATGAAGGTGATAAGCAGTTGCAGTATTTTAATGCTTCTCCTTAGAAGCGGAGGCTGGATATGCCTTTTGAATCTCTTGGGATGTCAGAACTCAAAAATGATGAGGGGCGTCTCAAGCCATCTATTGAGGAAGCTCCTACACTCAAGCTTAAACCTTTTGTTAGGTATGAATACAACACAGAGGGGGGGAGGTGAATGTGTTTTGGCTTAAATGTTTGATTTTTGATCGACTTAGGCTTTAGTAGTTGGTTGTTATCAATGATTTAGTAGAATATATGTTAAACATAAATAACTGTGCAAATATGTAAAACAAAGATCTTCAAAACTCACTTAATTTTATATTAAAATCAAGCAGTGTTTTGCTACAAAATCTCTAAGTTCTTGTTTTAGAACTTAGCTTCTTTCTTGAGAGAGAACACCCAATTTTCTATCTAGATTGTTCTGCTTAACTAGAGGACCAGTGTTAACTTTATAACTCATTTAACTGCTGGTTTACACAGTGGATAATAAACATGCTATTAGCTTTTCTAAACTATCACTTGTCATTTCTATTTATAAAAAAGCAAATCTTCCATTTCTGGCTTAGCATATCTTTAGCATCCCGTGATTACTTTAATCTCCTCTTTCAGTTAATCTTTGCCATTGATCTTGCACATCTCTCAAGCTGCTTTTTGTAGACTTATCAATCTATCTATGTGAATTGTTTATTGATTTGCAACCTTGAATATTAAACTGTTCTGCAATTCTGTACTTAGAGAAATTTCTTCACTTCGAGATCTCCAATTAAGCTGTAGAGAACTCGACATCTCGATAGGCATGTTGGCTTGTCGATATCTCTGAAACTTCATTGTTGACTTGACTTATCGACAACTCTGAGTTCTCTAGTGAATTTTGGTTTATCGATAACTCAGAGTTCTCTAATGGAATTTGGCTTATCGATAACTCATAGTTCTCTAATGAATGTATACTTGTCGATATCTCTGAGTTCTCGAATGGGTATCTGACTTATCGATATCTCCAATAGCATTTCCTGAGTTCTCGATAGACAGTTCCTGAGTTCTCGATAGGCAATTCCTGAGTTTTTGATAGGCAATTCCTGAGTTCTCGAATGACTTCTATATAACACTAATTCTGTGACTTGTAGAGATCTTGACTTAGAATGTTTTACACCAAACAGATTTATTCAACTCCAAGCTTCTTCATAATTCTTCTGAGGCATGATCTTCTTGATCTTCTTCCAGATAGAATTCTTAGGCTTGACACTGTTTAGAGAAAAATGCTCCAGTCTGCTCCATTTACATTTTACAGACATTAATTGTTACAAGTATGAATTACAGATTAAGGTTATAATACAACTAATCTCAGGGTTGTCAGTATGACTTAGTCTTGTTATGATACAGGCATGTCTTGCACAACAATCTCCCCCAATTTGTGAGAAGATTGCTTATCACAAATTCATGCCTGTTAACAAGACTAACCCCAAGTTAAAGAATGAAATGAAAATAATACAAAAGCTGATATAACACTTGTACAATGAATATTTGACAGTTTACAATAATTAAGTAAAGACTGAGCTGTCTGATTCTTTCTCAATTATGTTCTTAATTTGCACAAGTATTTCCAATTCTTCTAGGATGGGGGTAATCTGGATTAGGATATCTTGCTACATCCCTATCCTGTAACTTGACAAAGAACCAGCTTTTATATTCAGAAATCTTCCATCCTTTGATATTCTGCTCTTGCCTGTTGCCTTCAACTCTTCTGATCTTCTGATATACTCAGATCATAGATGTGATATACTCAGATCATAGATGTTGATGATATTATTAGCTCAAGTAATCTTTGACATCATCTATTATATATTACAATCTCCCCCAACTTGTTCATTATGAAATTATGCACAAGTTCTGATTGATGATGTCAAAACTTTATCCAAATGCAAAAACCAAAACCAATCTTCCCATCAGGTCTTCTTTTGTTGAGTTGCATTTAGATTTATTCAACATCCATTAGCTGTTTTGGCATTTAGATATATTCTCCCCCTTTTTGACATTATCTCCAGGAAGAAAGATCCAGCTAAATGCACATTGTTCAAGTTGCTGTCATTGTCCATTTGGACCACTGTCTGCAGCTTCAAGCTTCATTGAAATTCATGGTGATAAGTTTTAAAAAAAATAGAAGTTTCATTTAGATCTGCAGAAAAAGTCTGTTAGTGATAAAAGTCCTAAGCTCTCTGTTCTTTTGAATAAGTAGTCTCACCAAAATCTCACTGCACTAGTCTCATGACTTTTGAGAGTCAGAGTTCCCTCACAAGGATTACTAAATCTATACATTCATCTACCTCTCCTTTTGCCAGGAAGGATCATGCCTCTCTTATTCTTTGTTTTTCACTCAATCTTTTCTCTTATCCTCTCATGAAAGGTTCAAATGATGTTTGACCTACAGAAATAAGAGGTGGCTGAGAAGAGGTAATCTGTGATCATATGATTAGAGGAAGACCATATAGGGCTAATCATACTCATTTCACCAGAAAAATGAGTGCATAAGCATCTATGACTGGGGTCACAGCAGTTTGACTCACAGATTGCTATGTGGTTGTGACAGTGTGTTGTCCTGCACTTGTAGTGGGAACCTTCATTGGAATTGGAGAGGATTTGACTGGGTTACTATCATGTACACCAGCCTCAAACCTTTGTGCACCTTACAGAGCACTGTCACATAAATATGATAAGATTGCCCTTCTTATGACATTGTCATAGGCAATTGTTCTTCTAGCTTTGACTGCTAAGACAGCTTCTGCTAGAGTTATGAGTGGAGTTGTTCCTTCTTGAGGAACCTCCAATTGAATTGGAGAGGATTTAGATAGCTCCCCCTCAGGAGTACTACCCTCAAACCTTTCAGTCTGTGAAGATTGTTTGTGCACATGAAGGTTCAAGAGAAACATTCATGAAATATTTAGTAAACTGATAAACTTTCATGTTTGGTGGATTCTTTTCTCAAACAACCGAATCAATCTGAAGGTCATCAAGAAATTGTTGTCCTTTTATAAAACAGGTGGCTTTTGAGAGTCACCTGAGTGGGATTGTGTTTGAGTTTGTGTTTGTGTTTCTGTGCTTAGGTAAATCACAGTTTGGTTTTGAGGTGTTTTAGCTGCAGTTTTAGCACTAATACCTGTGAATTGATTATTTGAATTCCCTGTTGATGTCTTGTATTAGACCTAAAATGCATTGAGCAACTGTATCTCTTTGGAGTTTCATTAGACAAATACATTGTAAGATATTTTAGTTGCAAGCATTATTGCAGAGAAGACAAAATTTAATATAGATATAAGCATATAGTAATTATTACACAAACAAGAGATTTTAAGACAAGAATCAGAACTTTCAGACAAGAATCAGAACTTTCATTAAATATGGGAACATAGTACATTAAGACATAGATTTAACGAGTAAATCCTAATCCTGACTACTCTAATTCAGACTCCTTCTTCTCGGCCTCCAACCTCCTTGCCCTGCGCTGGTAAGCCCTGGACATGGAGTGTGCAAGAGAGATGATCCTCTCCTGCAACTCCAAAGCAGCAAGGCGTTGCTGCTCAGCCACCCTGGCTCGTCTCTCCTGCTCGAAAGAGGCTTCCATCTCAAAGAAAAGAATGTCGATTTGATCATCCCACGAGAGTTCGTAAAAGACCTCAAGTGGAATATCAAAGGGGCTGTAAACAACCCCCTTGAGGCGGACACGAAGTCCGAAAGGATCAAAATACACTAGATCATCATCCAAATGATGGACCGGTTGATAAGCTCCATTAACAAGTCTGTAGAAGACTGGGGCATCCATTTGAATGAGAGAAAGAGAGATAAACAGAAGGTGAGTTTGAAATTTGATGTTTGTTGAGAGTAGGAGAGTGATGAGTGATTCAGTGAAGCATTTTAATTTATAGATGGAGTAAAGATAGAAACCAAGAGACTCTTGAGTTGCCCGAATAATAGGAGTAATAATCACATAAGCCTACTAGACAGCTAGAAATGACTAGTGACTATTCCCCATGCAAGTACTCAAGAATATTAGTTTATTTTAAAGAGTAACTATTCCCCATGCAAATAAGCACGTACTCCCTACACAAAAAGTAACTCTCCCTATTAGCAAGCAATCAGATAAATTTATCACTATCAGCATACTCAAAACAACACAAATAATGTACTAGTCTACTAACATTGGACTAACATATTTCCATGTAAGCAAGAAATCATATAAGCATGTAAATGTGTCAATAAGTCAGAGAAATTTAGAGACAAAGTATGTCAAAAGTATTTTTATGAACAGAATTTATGAATTAAATTTGTTCAGTTTTTCATACTTTTTGCTTCTATTGATCTGTTACTCCCTCCGTCTCAACCATTTCTTTACACTTTCCTTTTTGGGATGTCCCTTCCAATTCTTTACATTTCAAAATTTTCCAAAAGTAGTAAAGTTTTTATAATATAAAAAGTAAACTCATCCACTACTTACCTCTACTATACCCACTTTATATATAAAATATTAATCGGTCCCACCACTTTACTCACTTTTTAAACTTTCCACCACTACTTTATCATTTTTCTTAACCTCCGTGCCCAAACCAAATGTAAACAAATGATTGGGACGGAGGGAGTATTTATTAAGTTCACATACTGAAGATATGACGTAATAAATATTCAGTTTACTTAAAATTTTGAGAAATTCCAAGTTAAGATTAATGGAGAAGTCTGGGTATTTATAGAAAAAGTAAAATACTTATCGAGAAGTCAAATAAACGTTTGATATTAAACTTATCAAGAAGTAATTTTGAATATGAAAAAGGTACATTCGAGAAGTCAAATGACTTATCGAGAACTCTGATAAATGCCCAGTTTGTCCAAAAAGGACTGAAATAATTCTAATCTATTTGAATTGAATCAAATTAAAATCAGAATAAATTTTCCAAAAGTATTTGTCTAAAATAATTCATTGAATTAAATTATTTTAGTTCTGAGTTATTGATAGGTCTCAAAATATCCTTGTCGAGAACTCTGTGAATTAACACTATTAGAGAACTCTACATGGTCTTATCGATAAGTCATAATAGAGCTTATCGAGAAGTCATTCGAGAAGTCTGTAATTAGACTTGTCGAGGACTCACTCGAGAACTCTAAAATGACTTGTCGATAAGTCATTTTGACTTAACGAGAACTCAGTTCTCTATACCTTTGAGTACTGTAATTCTGCCTTGTGTTAATTTTACACATTTAAGATGTAAATTAACAACTGAGCAGTTTACTTAGAATTTTGAAATATTCTAAATTAATTTTTGAATTTCTTAAGAAAAATAAATATACAGAGATTCTGAAATATTTATAATTCATATTTCAGTTAATTTCCAATTAAATCAAACTAGGTTGATTTATTATAAATTAATCTGCTGCAACACATTAGCTGAGTTCTTTGCCTTAGGATGAAGAATTGAGCATTCCAATTTCACTCACAAGTCTAGTGAAGGTTGCTTCATCCAAAGGTTTAGTAAAAATATCAGCTAATTATTTTTCTGTTGGAATAAAAATGAGCTCAATGGTACCATTTACAGCATGTTCCCTGATAAAAATGGTACCTAACATCAATGTGCTTTGTTCTAGAGTGATTAACTGGATTAGCTACTATAGATATGGCACTAGTATTGTCACACATAATAGGAATTTTGTGTAACACTAGACCATAGTCCATTAGCTGATTTCTAATCCAAAGCACCTGAGCACAACAACTTCCAGCAGCTATATATTCAGCCTCAGTTGTGGAAGTTGTCACAGATTGCTGTTTCTTACTGTACCAGGACACAAGTCTTTGACCAAGAAATTGACAGCTTCCACTAGTACTTTTCCTATGAACCCTGCATCCGGCAAAATCTGCATCTGTGTATCCAACAACTTCAAAACCAGTTCCCTTAGGATACCATAATCCCAAGTTTGGAGTTCCCTTTAAGTATCTGAAAATCCTTTTTACAGCCATCAAATGTGATTCCTTTGGATTGGCTTGAAATCTGGCACATAGACAAGTAGCAAACATGATGTCTGGTCTACTAGCAGTCAAATAAAGTAATGATCCAATCATCCTTCTGTAGCTTGAAATATCCACACTCTTGCCTTTCTTGTCTTCATCCAACTTGGTTGTAGTAGACATTGGTATAGATACAGGTGAGCTATCCACCATACCAAATTTCTTCAATAAGTCATTCACATATTTGGTTTGGCTGATGAAAATACCATCACTTCTTTGACTAACTTGAAGGCCAAGGAAATAACTCAATTCTCCCATCATGCTCATTTCATACTCACTTTGCATTAGCCTAGAGAATCTTTGACAAAGTTTTTCATTAGTAGATCCAAAGATGATATCATCAACATAGATTTGAATTAGGATCATATCTTCACCATGCTTCTTGTAAATAAGAGTCTTATCAATAGTACCTCTGGTAAAACCATGTTTGAGTAGAAATACTGACAGTGTGTCATACCAGGCTCTAGGTGCCTGTTTCAGTCCATACAGAGCCTTGAGTAATTTGTAAACAAAGTTAGGGAATTCTGGATCATCAAAGCCAGGTGGCTGTTGCACATAAACTTCTTCTTCTAGTTCACCATTAAGAAAAGCACTCTTGACATCCATTTGATACACCTTGAAATTTGAGTGTGCAGCAAATGCCAGAAAAATTCTTATTGCTTCTAGTCTTGCAACAGGAGCAAAAGTCTCATCATAGTCAATTCCCTCTTCTTGTGAGTAGCCTTTAGCAACCAACCTTGCTTTGTTCCTAGTAACAATTCCATTTTCTTAATTTTTGTTCATGTACACCCACTTAGTTCCAACTATGCTTTTATTCTTTGGTGCAGGAACTAATTTCCAGACTATGTTTCTCTCAAACTGATTCATCTCCTCTGACATAGCACATATCCAATCAGGATCCAATAGGGCTTCTTCTGTTTGTTTGGGCTCTACTTGAGATAGAAAACATGCATGTAGGCATTCATTAGCAGTTGCACTCCCAGTTCTCACACCAGCTGAGGGATCGCCAATAATAGCTTCTACTGTATGACTTGTTGGATTTTTAACGCAGCGGGGGCATGGCAAAACACTTTTACACATACAAAATCCAAATAAAAGCATATAAATCGTGAATAAAAATTCGAGAGATCGAATCTAACCTTTTAAGCTAATTCGGAGACAACGATCAGAGATCCTTAGCAGTTGCTCCTCAAGTGTGAAGCACTCCACCGGTATCCACCAAGAAAACGATGTTAAGGAGGAGGAAGGAGGTGGAGAGAATTGGGTTTTCCAAACTTTTTGGGTTTTCGGGTTTGATGTGGTTAGAATAAAATAGGGTCTATAATAGTGTATTTATAGGCAAAATTTTCAGCTGAAATTTTCCCATAAATAATATTATTATTATCCCATTTATTATTCTCATTAATAATTAAAACACCTTTTAATTATTAATCCTTTTTCTAAACACTTTAGAAATAATTCTCTCTCTTGATTTAATTTCCAAAAATTAAATCCTTTAATTAATAATATTAAGAACTTTTCTTAATTAATTTATAATCAATTAAATCTTATTTAATCAATTATTAAATTTGCCAATTAATTATTTATTTCACAAATAAATAATTATTTAGCCATTATTAATTAATTCCTCCACCATTAAATCATTCTCTTTTTATGGTGTGACCCTGTAGGTTCAATATTAAGCCGGTAGTAGAAATAAATAATAATAAAACTATTTTATCATTATTTATATAAATTCTCTAATTTATTAAATATGATTAATTAATTAATCACATTTATTCTACATCGTGAGGGATACTTCTCAGCATATCGCGACTATCCGGATAATATGAATTCACTGCTTAGAATACCAAGAACCTATTCAGTGAATAGTTACCGTACAATAAACTCCTTCTACCCTACAATGTCCCGATTAAATACAAGGCATGGATCTCGTGTCAAGCCTATCTAATTCAATCACTTTACTTACCATTTAATATGCGTAGTTCTATGCAAATTAGAAACTCCTTTCTAATTTCATTTACTCTGGCCAGAGATTCCTGAACTAGCATAAGTGGATCAGCCTTGAACATTCGCTTCCTTCACTGGAAGGGGTAGATCCTTTATTGATCATACACTATCTTCGTGTACAAATTCCTATACCCAGAAGAGCCCTAATAATTGTCCCTGGAGACTAAGAACTAAACCAAAGCATAGTTCAGTGTACACAAGATGACTATGATGACCTCAAGTCTAAGGATACTTGTACAACTATCACTATGTGAACAACTGCTGACACGTGAGTGAACTCCATCAGTTGTTCAGCTGTGCGAGTCATGTTCAGTGAACTTATTCTATAATAAGCACCTACATACTAGCTATAGTGTCACCACACAAATGTCTATGAGAACAGACATCCTTCATAATGAAGCAAGCATAGTATATACCGATCTTTGCGGATTATTAATTACCAGTTAGTAATCCTATGACCAGGAACTATTTAAGTTTAGATTTATCATCTTTTTAGGTCTCACTATTATGATCTCATTATAATCCATAAAAAGCTTTACTCTAAACTATGGTATATCTTATTTAAACACTTAAATAGATAGAGCCCGTAATAAAAACAAAACAAGTCTTTTATTAATATCAATGAAATCAAAATAGATTACATTAAAGTTATTCCTAAATCCTCATACATGATTGGACTAAGGACATATTCCTTTCAATCTCCCACTTGTACTAAAGCCAATCACTCTGGTATCTAATACCCATCTTGTCTTTATGATGATCAAAGTGACTTTCAGAAAGTAGCTTTGTGAGTGGGTCTGCTATGTTGTTATGTGTGTCAACTCTAATTCAATGCAATACAAGAAATGTTACCGCGCTCCCACTAACCCTTTTGTAGATGCATGGTTCATCTACGTTTTTGATAAAATCAAACTCTTTGATTGTCTCATCAAAATGAATGTTCCATCTTTCGAGAAGCTTGCTTTAAACCACATATGGTTCGCAGCAGCTTACACACTAGGTTTTCATTTCTCTTGGAAAGAAAACCATCTGGCTAATTGCCAAATCTCATAGTCGTAGTAAGCAGCATTCGCAAGCAAAATCCGAACTGATTTTAACAGGGCTACAGGTAAAAGGTTTCATCAAAGTCAATCCATTGCCTTTGTTTGAATTCTTTTGCCACAAGCCTGGCCTTAAAGGTCTCCACCTGGCCATCTGCTCTAATCATTCTTTTGTATCCCGTATACATAGATTTCTTTCCGGATTTCATGGCACTTTGCCATTTCTCTGAGTCAACACTACTCATAGCCTCATTATAGGTCACAGGGTCGTCATCATCAATGATCGACAACTCATTGTCATCCTCAATGACAAGGCCATATTACCTCTCAGGTTGGCGAGACACTCTCCCTGATCTATGAATGGGCTGTTCCACAAAAGGTTGTTCAGTCAGAACAGGTGTTTCCACTTGATCCGTAGTAGTTTGTGCTTCTTGAACTTCATCAAGTTCAATTTTGCTCCCACTATTTCCTTCAAGGATAAACTCCTTTTCCAAGAAGGTAGCATGTCTGGAGACAAACACCCGATGATCGGTGCAAAAGTAATACCCTAAAGTCTCTTTAGGATATCCCACAAAACTACATTTTATGGATCGATATTCCAGCTTATCTGGGTCAACTTTCTTGACATAAGCTAGATATCCCCAAATCTTAACATGTTTAAGACTCGGTTTCCTTACTTCCCATATCTCATACGGAGTTTGAGGAACAGATTTGGAAGGCACCTTATTCAGTAAATATGCTGAGGTTTCCAATGCATAACCCCATAGGAATACTGGAAGATTTGCATAGCTCATCATGGACCGAACTATGTCTAACAAAGTTCGATTTCTCCTTTCAGATACCAATCTGGAGGAGTCCACTGAGAGACTATACCATTTATTTTGAGATAATCTAGAAACTCTCCGTTCAAGTATTCACCACCTCGATCTAATCGAAGAGTTATAATACTATGTTTGGTTGTTTCTCCACTTCATACTTATATTCTTTGAACTTTTCAAAGGCCTCAGACTTGTGTTTCATCAAACACATATCCGAATCAAGATCTATCATCTATGAAAGTAATAAAGTATGAAAATCCACCCATGGCTTGCGTAGACATTGGTCCACATACATCTGTGTGTACCATTCCTAGCAAATTTACAGTCCTCTCTCCATGTCTACTAAATGGAGACTGCAATGCCACTATAAAGTGAGATTTTCATCATCCCTTTTCTTTTATTAGTTTGTTCAATCTGAAATAAATTATGTCACATACATACAGACCATTATTTAAAGCACCACGTCCATAAAGAATATTATCTCTAAGAATAGAACATTCATTATTCTCAATAATAAATGAAAATCCAGCCAAGTCTAACATGGGAATAATATTCCTCACAATCGAGGGAACAAAATAACAATTATTTCAAACAATAGTCTTGCCCGTAGGCCTATGTAAATGAAATGATTCTACATCTTCAGCAGCAACTCTTACTCCATTTCCATCAGTAGAATCACCTCCTCTTCCTCAAGAGTCCTACTTCTCCTTGGTCCCTGCAACAATTGCAGATTTGAGAACCACAGGCGGTATCTAATACCCAAGTAGAAATTTGATTTAATGACATATTCACTTCTTATCATGAACATACCTGAATCAGAAGCGGTAGTCTCACTACCCTTCTTCTTCTTCAATTCTGCAAGGTAAACCTTGCAGTTCCTCTTCCAGTGCCCCACCTTGTTACAGTGAAAGCAAACAACTTTGCTCTTGGGGTCTTCAGCTTTTGGTGGAACCGGCGTTTTCTCACCTACTTTCTTCTTCTTGGAAGGGTTCCTCTTCCTTTTCTTAGGATTGGAACCTTCACCAATTAGAAGAACAGAACTCTTCTTAGGGGGAAATTCGATTCCGCGGTCTTCAACATGTTGTGGAGTTCAGGCAGGCTGACATCCAACTTATTCATGTGAAAGTTCACAACAAACTGCGAGAACGAACTCGGAAGCGATTGCAAGACCAAGTCTTGGCTCAGCTCCCCATCCATGGCAAAACCAAGTTGTCCAAGACGTTCAATCAAATTGATCATCTTAAGTACATGGTCATTCACAGATGATCCCTCAGACATCCTACACCCGAACAGCTCCTTCGATATCTCATATCGAGCTGTCCTCCCTGTCACATCATACAACTCTTGTAGATGCATGAGGATAGTGTGAGCATCCATATGCTCATGTTGCTTCTGTAGCTCAATGTTCATAGAAGCTAGCATGATGCATTGAGCAACATTTGCATCATCTATCCACTTACGATATACAACATGTTCATCATTATGTGCATCACTAGCAGGTTCAGTAGGCTTAGGTGAGTCAATCACGTATTCCAGCTTCTCAATCCTGAGAACAATTCTCAAGTTTCGAAGCCAGTCAGCATAATTAGGACCAGTCAATTTGTGAGCATCTAGTATGCTCCTGAGTGATAGTGCAGAAGACATAACGTACAAAGTAAATCTGTAAATGATAAACACATAACAACACTTAGCAAATATTCAATTTCATTTCAAAACACTATATGAATCGGGTCTTTATTCATAAGTGGCTCCCACTAGTTTTCCTAATTTATTCAACCCCTACGTGAAAAATTAAGCATTCATAATGCTAGTGGGAATAGGGATCCTACATTCCATTACACAACCCCGGCTGTAGCATGAACCGCCATGCAATGTTCAATAGGCAGACAACTCTTGTCAATTACATCTTATGTTATTCCCTAATCAAACTTTAGCCTCTTGAATAATTGAGTCTCGGCTGTAGCACGACAAACTCAATATTCTAAGTCAAGTCTAACCCAACATTCCGTACAGTTGAATCAGTCCCCAAAGGCCCACGGCTGTAGCATGTACCGACCTTTAGATTCTTATTCAATGTACACATATCTATGTAATAGACAAGTATTTCTTATTTCGAAATCAAAGCCCTCGGCTGTAGCACGAACCGACAATGATTCAAAAATAAGAACTACTTTTCTATCATGTTGGAAGGCTATGACCGACACAAGCCCGTTGTGTCATTGGCCAATTACTACTTGATATTATTTAATTTTAGAGGGATTATATTACGTTACAATCATAATCGTATTATAAAGAGATTCTTCCTTTTAAATTAAATATTTCAAATCAATAATCAATAATCAGATGATTCCCAGATCGGGTGGAGCATTGTCAAGAGGCGTCACTTAATAACCCTTTCTTACAGATAGAAATCTGTTGTTGACAGAATCATCCTTTCTCTCATATCAAAAATTCATATTCAATTACGTGTTTCACAAACACAAGAATCTCATGATTGTATTCATAATATTGTTATTAAGGTTATGAAACTATTTCACTATACTAGGTTGTCTAACAAGCGCCTTATGTTCATTTAAGTTCACCTAAATCTATCATCGCATGATAAACTAAGCATATATCACATATATCAACATGAATAAACATCAAGGTAGTCATGTTATATCATCTAGCACATTAGTCTAAGCATTATACATCTCTATGTATCACATGAAGCATTTAAAATCAATTCAAACGATCAAAAACAGCTTTAAAACACTTCATGGAATATAAACAGTTCAAAACTTTTATATAAACTAAAATTGATCATTCCATTAGATCCGTCTCGGAAAAACGAATCCAACGGTATATTGCACGCCCAATTTTAAAATCAACAGACGGGCTGTAACGCATTACAGGAACGCGTTACAAGCCCTGTAACGCATTCCGGTGATGCGTTACACCCCTTTTAAGCCATTAAAGGGTGTAACGCATTCCGTGAATGCGCCACAGGTGTGTAACGCATTCCCGGAATGCGTTACACCCCTATTTTTTTTAGCAGACGCCTGTTTTTTTCTCCTCGATCAGCGTGCCTGACAACTCTGTCTTCTTTCTTCTTTCACGCAGCAGACAGATTATGCAGAGCAGATACAGTACAGATATATATACATATAATACATATATATATATATAATTATTTAATTACGAATTTTAATTGCAACAATTTCAAAAATTCATAATAAAAAATCTATACATCCTAAAATTATGAAAAAAATACCCAGACGATCTACAACACTTGTAGAACCCAGATCAACATTCAAAATAATTCTGAGAAACGATTTCTCATCAGACAAAATTAATCCATAATATAACTTGTAAAAATTATAATTAATTCATACAAGCACATAAAATTCTGAAATTTTTACCACAGATCTATATGCATGCAACCTATGCTCTGATGCCATTGTTGGATTTTTAACGCAGCGGGGCATGACAAAACACTTTTACACATACAAAATCCAAATAAAAGCATATAAATCGTGAATAAAAATTCGAGGGATCGAATCTAACCTTTTAAGCTAATTCGGAGACAACGATCAGAGATCCTTAGCAGTTGCTCCTCAAGTGTGAAGCACTCCACCGGTATCCACCAAGAAAACGATGTTAAAGAGGAGGAAGGAGGTGGAGAGAATTGGGTTTTCCAAACTTTTTGGGTTTTCGGGTTTGATGTGGTTAGAATAAAATAGGGTCTATAATAGTGTATTTATAGGCAAAATTTTCAGCTGAAATTTTCCCATAAATAATATTATTATTATCCCATTTATTATTCTCATTAATAATTAAAACACCTTTTAATTATTAATCCTTTTTCTAAACACTTTAGAAATAATTCTCTCTCTTGATTTAATTTCCAAAAATTATATCCTTTAATTAATAATATTAAGAACTTTTCTTAATTAATTTATAATCAATTAAATCTCATTTAATCAATTATTAAATTTGCCAATTAATTATTTATTTCACAAATAAATAATTATTTAGCCATTATTAATTAATTCCTCCACCATTAAATCATTCTCTTTTTATGGTGTGACCCTGTAGGTTCAATATTAAGCCGGTAGTAGAAATAAATAATAATAAAACTATTTTATCATTATTTATATAAATTCTCTAATTTATTAAATATGATTAATTAATTAATCACATTTATTCTACATCGTGAGGGATACTTCTCAGCATATCGTGACTATCCGGATAATATGAATTCACTGCTTAGAATGCCAAGAACCTATTCAGTGAATAGTTACCGTACAATAAACTCCTTCTACCCTACAATGTCCCGATTAAATACAAGGCATGGATCTCGTGTCAAGCCTATCTAATTCAATCACTTTGCTTACCATTTACTATGCGTAGTTCTATGCAAATTAGAAACTCCTTTCTAATTTCATTTACTCTGGCCAGAGATTCCTGAACTAGCATAAGTGGATCAGCCTTGAACATTCGCTTCCTTCACTGGAAGGGGTAGATCCTTTATTGATCATACACTATCTTCGTGTACAAATTTTTATACCCAGAAGAGCCCTAATAATTGTCCCTGGAGACTAAGAACTAAACCAAAGCATAGTTCAGTGTACACAAGATGACTATGATGACCTCAAGTCTAAGGATACTTGTACAACTATCACTATGTGAACAACCGCTGACATGTGAGTGAACTCCATCAGTTGTTTAGCTGTGCGAGTCATGTTCAGTGAACTTATTCTATAATAAGCATCTACATACTAGCTATAGTGTCACCACACAAATGTCTATGAGAACAGACATCCTTCATAATGAAGCAAGCATAGTATGTACCGATCTTTGCGGATTATTAATTACCAGTTAGTAATCCTATGACCAGGAACTATTTAAGTTTAGAGTTATCATCTTTTTAGGTCTCACTATTATGATCTCATCATAATCCATAAAAAGCTTTACTCTAAACTATGGTATATCTTATTTAAACACTTAAATAGATAGAGCCCGTAATAAAAACAAAACAAGTCTTTTATTAATATCAATGAAATCAAAACAGATTACATAAAAGTTATTCCTAAATCCTCATACATGATTGGACTTAGGACATATTCCTTTCATGACTCATATCCCACTTTCTAGTATGTGTCTGTTGACTAGTGCCTTCATCATTTTCTTCAGTATTACCATGACTGTCATTTCCATTCTCTTCTTCTCCCCCTGAGTTTGTGCCATCAAATTTAGGTGTCTGAAGAGAGCTTTCATTCCCATGATTTTGTTCAGAAGTCTCTTCATTTGTCACCTGTTATGCCACAACTTCATCTTCCTTATCAGAATCACTATCAATGGTTAGATTTTCAAATGCAAGGGCTTCAGCATTATTTACATCAAGGCATTCCAAGCCTGGACACTTGTCATCATCAAAAGTCACATTTGTGCTTTTCATAATTTTCTTTTGACCAATCACATAAATTTTGTAGGTTGTTCTTTCCAATGAATATCCCAGAAAAATTGCTTCAAAAACTTTAGAGTCAAATTTTCCTACATATTCAGAGTTATCTTTTAGAATATAACACTTGCTTCCAAACACATATAGATGCTTCACTGTAGGCTTCCTGTTAGACATGATTGAGTAGGGTGATTTTCCATGAGCTTTGTTCATGAGATATCTGTTTTGAGTGTAGCATGCAGTATTAACAGCCTCTTCCCAAAAAATAGTTGGCAATTGAGCATCTTGTAGCAAAGTTCTAGCAGCTTCAACCAATGTTCTATTTTTCCTCTCAACTACTCCATTTTGTTGAGGTGTTCTAGCTACTGAAAATTCTTGAACAATGCCTTTGCTTTTGCAGAATTCACTTAATATTGAGTTTCTGAATTCTGTTCCATTATCACTTCTCAATCTTTTCACACTAACTTTTCCTTCAGCTTGCTTCTCAATTTTCTTGATGTGCTCAATTATAATGTTTGGAGTTTCATCTTTAGAGTACATGAACTCAACCCAAGTGTATCTTGAAAAATCATCAACCATGACAAGGGAATTTTTTTCCTTGAAATGGACAAGACATTTACTGGCCCAAACAAGTCCATGTGAATAAGTTGCAGAGGTGCACTTATGGAATTCACAGTTTTTGACTTGTGACCAGATCTTTTCATCTTTCCTTTCTGACAAGCTTCACAAACTTCCAGTTGAGAAAATTCCAGACTAGGCATGTCTCTCACAAGCTCCTTCTTGACTAAGGTGTTTATTGCTTTGAAATTCAAGTGAGATAGCTTCTTATGCCATAATTTGCTTTGCTCTTCTGATGCCTTGGTGTAGAAACAACACACTCCATCCTTATTCGTTGAGTCTAAGTCTGCAACAAACAAGCTTCCCTTTCTTACTCCTTTAAGAGCAATTTCACCAGTCTTTTTACTAATAAAAGCACAATCTTCTTTGTTAAAAACAACTTGAAAACCTCTGTCTGCAAATTGACTAACACTTAGGAGATTTACTTCTAATCCAGCAACTAATGCTACATCTTCAATGACAACATTTTCAGAAACAATCTTGCCATATCCCATTGTGAATCCTTTGCTGTTGTCTCCAAAGGTCACCAAAGGGCCAGCCATCTCCTCAAATTGTGATAGCAGGGCCTTATCACCTGTCATATGCCTGGAACATCCACTATCAATGATCCATATGACTTTCTTTCCTTTGCCCTGCACACAATGAGGATTAATTGTGTTTAGTTACCCAAGTTGTGTTGGGCACTTTCTTCTTGTTAACTGATTTTGCAGAAGTAGAATGAGAATTTTCAGATAAAATGGAATTCATTGACTGTTGAGCATTTTTCCCTTTTATATATAGAACCAACTTTTGATTCTATGAGATCAATTCTCAATTTGTGGCAACTCTTCATCACTTTCATGTTGCAGGGAATGCAGTCAAACTTGTCACAGAATGAATAGGGATCATTAGCCTTAGCTTCATTGTACTTGCAGACTCCTTCAGGTGGATTGCTAACAATCTTTTTACAAAGATGAGTTAGGTGATTCATTGATCCACAATTCTCACACCTCTTTCTAGGAGCATTTGCAACATAAGCAAAATTATTGCTTTTGTTTATCCCAATCTTTCCATTTCTATTCTTCTTTTTCTTTTTGACATGTTCAGCTTTAATCTCCTTCACAGACTCCTTAGTTTCTTGATTGGCTTTTGGTGTTTCAACAAAGATGGAAGACTGAGTTGTCTCATCATTTTTCTTTTCCTTGTCTTCATCAGCTATCTCCTGTTTGATGATCAACTCTTCTTCACTGAAGTTCACTTCACATGCCTTGAACAAAGGTGATTCAACTTTCTTCAGAATAATTAGAACATCCTCAGTTTCAGTTGATTTTCCTTTGTCACTAACAGACTTCTTTTTGTTGTTCAAACCCTCATTATCAAGACCAATGGAAATATTTGCACATGGCTTGTTCTTTTCATGATATTGGCCAATCAAATCAGAGGCATTTTTGAAGGATTTCAGCTTCACTTCATTCTTCTCCAGCTTTTCTCTCAATACTGCTTCAATTTCACTTGCACACTTTAATTTGTTCTTTAAGTATGCATTTTCTTGCTTAGCAGTATCAAGCTCAACCAGCAACAATTCAGTCTCTTGTTTTTCACTCTCAAGTTTTTCATTGATCTTTTTTAATCTGCTAACTTCCTCATTTGCAGCAACCATGCTTGTATGAATGTGGAACATTTCTGTGCTCATCTTTTCAACAGTTTCCTTATATTGACTCACATTTAAATCAATTGTGGTAAGAGTTGGTACCTGTGATTTAGATGATGAAGAGTCTCCTTGCTCCAAGGCGATGAGTGCATAGTTTCCAACTTCTTCATCTTCATCATTATCTTAATCATCCCAGCTTTTATCCTCAGTAATATAAGCTTTCCCTTGTTGCTTCTTTAGAAGAGCATCATACTTTGCTTCCAATTCAAGATAGGCTTTGTCTTTCTTTGCCTTCTTTGGTTTCCTACATTCTGTAGCAAAATGGCCCAGCTCATCACAATTAAAGCACCTTATGTTTGATCTATCAACAGATGCAGTTTTGTAGCCATTTTTGCTATCAGGAGTGTACTTCCCTTTTCCTTTCCAGTTGCTGTCTTTGTTGAAGGACTGTCCTTCGCTCTTGAAAAATCTTGGTTTCTTTACTCTAATATTAGAGAATTTTCTAGCCAAGTAAGCCATTGATTTATCTAGCTCATCAAGCTCATCAAGAGTGTAGAACTCATCTTCTTCATCCAATTCCAGTATGACTTGCTCTTTAGTGTCATTGGCTCTTTTCTCACTTGTAGAAACTTCAGGAGTTTGAGATCTTTGCTCATCATTGGAGCTCTGGCCATCATTCACAATTAGTGCACTTGAGCCGTCCAGTACATATCCTTGACCAACCCTTAATGATTTCTTTTGAATCATTACAAGTTCATAAGTTTTCAGAACCCCATAAAGCACTTCCAGTGTGATTCTACTCAAATCCCTTCCTTCTCTGATTGTAGAGATCTTTTATTCCAAATGGTCAGGGAGAGTAAGCAAGAACTTCAAATTCACTTCTTCAACATCATAAAATTTATCATGAAGCTGCAAGTCATATATTAGCTTATTAAACCTTTCAAACACATCAGTAATACCCTCCTTTGGTTTAGCCATAAAACCCTCATACTGAGAAATCAATATCCTTCTTTGATTTGACCTAACCTCCTCAGTTCTTTCACAAAGTATTTCAATCTTTTCCCAGATCTGTTTAGCAGTGTCACAGTTGACAATGTTATTATACATTACATTGTCAAATGACTCAATTAGTATCAGTTGCAAAGCACTGTCTAGGGAAACTTTCTCTCTTTCAAGTTCAGTGTACTCAGAAGGATCCTTGGGAACATAATGAGCTGGAATAACCATATCTCCATCTGTGGCTTCCTCAACTCTAACTACAGGAGTGAAGGGCCCATTCTTGAGGATACCAATGTAAAGGTGATTAGCCATTCTTATAAACATCAACATTTTCTTTTTCCATAAAGTGTACTTGGCCTTATCAAAGGGAGGAATCTTGATACAACTGATTTTCTGTGTATTCATTTTTCCAAGATCTAATCTGTTTACTTTCAGATTTTGCTCTGATACCACTTGTTAGGTATGAATACAACACAGGGGGGGGTGAATGTGTTTTGGCTTAAATGTTTGATTTTTGATCGACTTAGGCTTTAGCAATTGATTGTTATCAATGATTTAGTAGAATAGATGTTAAACATAAATAACTGTGCAAATATGTAAAACAAAGATCTTCAAAACTCACTTAATTTTATATTAAAATCAAGCAGTGTTTTGCTACAAAATCTCTAAGTTCTTGTTTTAGAACTTAGCTTCTTTCTTGAGAGAGAACACCCAATTTTCTATCTAGATTGTTCTGCTTAAGTAGAGGACCAGTGTTAACTTTATAACTCAGTTAACTGCTGGTTTACACAGTGGATAATAAACATGTTATTAGCTTTTCTAAACTGTCAATTGTCATTTCTATTTATAGAAAAGCAAATCTTCCATTTTTGGCTTAGCATATCTTTAGCATTCCGTGATTACTTTGATCTCCTCTGTCAGTTAATCTTTGCCATTGATCTTGCACATCTCTCAAGCTGCTTTTTGTAGACTTGTCAATCCAGCTATGTGAATTGTTTGTTGATTTGCAACCTTGAATATTAAACTGTTCTGCAATTCTGTACTTAGAGAAATTTCTTCACTTTGAGATCTCCAATTAAGCTGTAGAGAACTCGACATCTCGATAGGCATGTTGGCTTGTCGATATCTCTGAAACTTCATTGTTGACTTGACTTATCGACAACTCTGAGTTCTCTAATGAATTTTGGTTTATCGATAACTCAGAGTTCTCTAATGGACTTTGGCTTATCGATAACTCAGAGTTCTCTAATGAATGTATACTTATCGATATCTCTGAGTTCTTGAATGGGTATCTGACTTATCGATATCTTTAATAGCATTCCCTGAGTTCTCGATAGACAGTTCCTGAGTTCTCGATAGGCAATTCCAGAGTTCTCGATAGGCAATTCCTGAGTTCTCGAATGACTTCTCTATAACACTAATTATGTGACTTGTAGAGATCTTGACTTAGAATGTTTTACACCAAACAGATTTATTCAACTCCAAACTTCTTCATAATTCTTCTGAGGCATGATCTTCTTTCAGATAGAATTCTTAGGCTTGACACTGTTTAGAGAAAAATGCTCCAGTCTACTCCATTTACATTTTACAGACATTAAGTGTTACAAGTATGAATTACAGATTAAGGTTACAATACAACTAATCTCAGGGTTGTCAGTATGACTTAGTCTTGTTATGATATAGGCATGTCTTGCACAACAATCTCCCCCAATTTGTGAGAAGATTGCTTATCACAAATTCATGCCTGTTAACAAGACTAACCCCAAGTTAAAGAATGAAATTAAAATAATAAAAAAGCTGATACAACACTTGTACAATGAATATTTGACAGTTTACAATAATTAAGTAAAGACTGAGCTGTCTGATTCTTTCTCAATTATGTTCTTAATTTGCACAAGTATTTCCAATTCTTCTAGGATGGGGGTGTCAGTTAGAGCCTCTATTAGTTTCAGCAAATCTGGCTTAGGATATCTAGCTAACATCCATATCCTGTAACTTGACAAAGAGCCAGCTTTTATATTCAGAAATCTTCCATCCTTTGATATTCTGCTCTTGCCTGCTGCCTTCAACTCTTCTGATCTTCTGATATACTCAGATCATAGATGTGATATACTCAGATCATAAATGTTGATGATATTATTAGCTCCAGTAATCTTTGACATCATCTATTATATATTACACCTTTGCCTTAACATTTGAGGTATGCTTTTTTAGGTGATGCATCTACTTTACCTGTTATTATTACATCTGACCTTTCATTTAGTGATGGGGAAAATCTCTTGAGAATTCTAAGATAGTTCAAATCGGCAATTGGATGGACTATAGAAGATATCAAGGGAATCAGCTCTTCTTATTGCATGCATAAAATTCTACTAGAGGAAGGATGCAAGCCAACTGTTGACCAACAGAGAAGGCTAAATCCGATCATGAAGGAGGTTGTGAAGAAGGAAATTCTCAAATGGCTAGATGCAGGCATCATCTATCCTATTTCTGACAGTTCTTGGGTGAGCCCAGTGTTAGGCACAAAGCATGCGCTAAATAATTTACGCAAGTATACGCGTTCACAAGTAATATAGAATGATTTCTAGTTCATTCCCACAGAGACTCTGATTAATTATATTTAATTAACTCTTACTCACCAATGTATGATTACTCTTTAATGTAAAGACAATAACAATTAAGGTGGATTAACTAAAAATAAATACGAGAATTAAATACTTGAATTAACAATATTAAACACACATGAGATCATAACTTCATTACTACATCATTCAATAGTTATTGTTATTACCCTTAGCATGTAATGGTGATGACATTAATCGAACAACACGAAACTGATAAACGCCAACTTTCATTGTACAAATACCATTCTACCAAGCATCCACAATTAAGATAGAAGTTGAATAGGCATCAATTATGTTGAGGCCCTATATGTCTACAGAATTTGACCGCATAACGATTTAAGCGCAAGTTATTCATTATGATTACACAGGGCAAGTAAAATGGTTATAGTTACCCACTAATCATGCATACAATACACGAACCTATGCTAGCATGGCAAGTTCTAAATCTCAAGATTCACTGTCGCTTCACAAGAGATTAACAGACTATCTTACATGTTCGTGACGCACATAAGAAGAATAAGCACAACCTATGCTAGATATCATACAATCACCACATACCAAGGTATTAAACAATTAACTAAAGAAATCCATAGTAAATCCGCTATGATCCCATGATTACGATTAGCCCATAATAGAACGTATCGTTACCATGGGTTCATATTAAAACATGATAAAACACAACGATATAACTAATAAAAATACTTAATAAATAATGAAGTATGTCACACGAGTATTAAGGTTCAAAGAGTAAAGAAAACTAGCATCCACTGTTACAATGAATTAAAAGAATCACAAGATAAACGTATGATTCCTCTTCTTCGTTGTTGCGTGCTAAAACGGTCTTCTTGAACTTCTTGCCTTCGCTCCTTGTTACTTGTCTCCTCTCTCTAAAAAAATGTCTTCCAAGATTGTTTATATATTAGCCCAAAAGAATCAGCGCTCACAGAAGTCTAATTGAACTCGAATTAATAAATTCCAGAATCTGAAAATCCGCACCCAGGCGGCCGCCTCCTCCTTCCAGGCGGGCGCCTGCTACCAGGAGGTCGCCTGCTCTCATCAGGCGGGCGCCTGCTCTCATCAGGCGGGCGCTTGCAACCCTTCTGGAAAAATTATTATTTTGCTTCTGTTTTTGCTGAATTCTTCGCACATCAACCCGGGACGGATTCCAAGCACTTCCTTAGGCTTTATTCTGATGAAATCCACCTATCTAAGCAAGTTATACCCTGAAATGCAAAAACACTAGAAAAACACGTCAAATACACAAAATACTCAAGTTCAAGACACCAATTCAAGCCGTTATGAGACACTCTAAGTGGTATAAAATGTCACTTATCACACCCCCAAACTTAAATCGATGCTTGTCCTCAAGCAGCACAGACTCAAACTCAGAACAAAACATGCATGAATGCAACTATATGAATGCAGTGATCCCCATCGCGATGACTAAACCAACCAACACATGAAATATCAACAAATGCAATTAGGTGACTAAAGATCAATCAAATCACTCAAGCTAACATACAACTAGAAATGTGGTGTGTGTGAATGCTTAACAGATATGCTTCGAAACTAGATCAATCACCATAACTTAATCATCCTCAAGGCAATCACAAGCTTATACTAAGAATATATTCTAGACAAAAAATGACTTATAACACTTCAAGATTATTGGATTTTATTACGAAATCATGCTTTTATTCAACACATAAACAAATGCTTATTTGATCATGCAATGAGTGAGGTCCACAAAAGACTTATGCAATTGTACCTATTTAGCGAGTGTTAGGTTAGCGGATCCCAGATTATTAAAAGCCTTAGGTCACTAGGCACAAAATCCCCTAAGAACTTAATAACTCGAATACCAAAGAGCTCACTCGTGATCAATTGTGCATTAAACCATATTTTTTTCTCTTTTCTCTTTTCTTTTTTTCCTTTTTTTCTTTTTTCTTTTTCTTTTATTTTTTTATTATTTTCTGAGCAAGTGCATTTCGCTCCATCTTGCTCAACCCTAGACTACTCGTATATAATACGAGCCCGCTACTAGCCATTTGACGCCTAGCCACAACTAGCAATGAATTCTAATTTTTTCCAATTTTTTTATCTTTTCATGTCCTTTATCATTAAGAGCCTATCATACATTCTAAGCATAAGCAATAGATTAACCTCAAAAACCATCAAATCATGACAACAATCTAGTCCTTAAGCATACTCTAAGACTTAATGAAATTACAAGTGTTTCTAGCATGCATGCCAACCTAACAAGATTCAACATCACTCTAACGCTATCACTACACTCACATCAATATCACATATTAATCGGTAAAGCAATACAAAGGGATCATGGCCTATGCATGAGCTATATGACATGATAATTAAAGCTATAAAATAAAAATAAAGATAAAATAAAATAAAAAAACTATATGGCAAAAATATGCAACTATATGAACTAAACTAACATGAAAATGCAACTACACGACACAAACACAAATATGTTCCTTAACTACCACCCCCAAACTTAAAATCTTCACTATCCCCAGTGAAGGTAATAGAAAGGAACACAGGGTATACCTACTCAAGAGAATCATCATCATCATCATCATCACCCTCAGAGGGTGGAGTGTCAGGAGTTGGATAAGCAGAATCCTCACCATAAACGGGCCACTGGATGTCAGCTCCAAGGCCTCTAAATGCAGTCCCAAGTGCTAGGATGAGCTCCTGCGCAAACCGACTCTACGACTCATACATCACATCCATCCTCCTGGAAAGCCTCCTGTACTGGACATCAGCCAATCCCGAACCATCTCCTCCTCGGGCTCTCGAAGAAGCTGCCTCTCCATGAGCCAGACTGGACCTAGCCATGGTAGTACCAGCTGCTGGAACACCTCCTGGGAGCCAATATCCCAAACCATATGACTCGGGCTCTCCACCCGTCCACTCCTGCATCGCATTCAGCGTCGATGAATCAATAGGAGCGGCCGGCATCTGCAACTGCTCATAAGAAGGCCACTGGACTCCAACTGCCTTGCAAAGCTTTGTGACGATAGAGGCATAGGGGATATAGTACTGTGACTTCTCCCTCAAAAACTTCAAATTCCCTTGGTAGATAAACTCACCAAGGTCCACATAGTATTCCTCATTCAGAATCCCCCACAACAACCTCGCCCTCTCAACTATAACCTCATGTGCATGCGAAGAAGGCAGAATATTAACACAAATAAATGCATTCCAAGCACGAGCATACCTGTTCATCGCGACAGCAGGGAAAGAACGATAATCGTTGGATCCCCTCTTAAACTTACACACTGTACCCGGATGACAGAGAGTAGCAATAATCAAGTCCGAATCAAACTCCTCAGGGGCCTTTTCATTCCAATTCTCCTCCTATGGTTTCCTTTGTCGCTGTTGTTAGTCCCTTAACAATATAACAAGAATTACAGAATGGGGGTTGAATGGAATTCTTGAAACTTTTTCTTGAATAAAAATTGTTCTAACTCAATTATATATATCAGTGTGAATTGATTAGCAGAATGCGGAATAATCACTTGGAATGAATCAAAATACAAGTAATTAAAAACAAGAGTCTTTAAAAACTTTCTGGTGGATTTGAATGATTCCACCAGAGATATATAATATATATTGAGAGAACTCTGTGTGCAAAAAGCTCACAGCTGCTTACAAATGAACAGCTAAGAATACAGAGAAATACTGAGAATTCAGTTTACAAATGTTTCTCTCTTGGTTGTTTAGTTTCTTAGTTACTTTTTCTATTTGCTGCTTCTTGGTTTATATATCACCAAGATTACAAAGCAATAAGATAAGATAATAAAACAAAAACTATCGAGTCTATTACAATGCTACTTCATTACTCTATTCCAGCATCTTTGAATATCTTCATAATAGCATGGAAATGGCAATGTTTCTTTGTTCTCGAAAACCCAGTTGAATGGGCTACCACATTCCATTTGCATACACTCGACGCATGTGATTGTGTTGTCACTGTCAACAGATATTTGAATTCTTTATCCGTCGGGTTCATGATCATCCGTCGAGTTAATGATCATCCGTCGGGTTGTTGATCATCCGTCGAATTCATTGTTATTTATCCGTCGGGTAGCAATCAGGCACTAGACTTCATTTCATTTATGCAGAATTACAAGACATCATCTATGTACGATTAATCAACCTATTCTGCATATCTAGTTAAAGTCAACATGACTTAAGTACTACTACAGATTCTAAACAATATGTATGCAGAAATGTGCTACAGACTTATTGTTACATAAGCTACTCATTCGATGGATAATAAATCTTCATCCGTCGGGACTATATTGAATCATCCGTCGGGACTATAATCCTTATCCATCGAGTACTACATTTTCACTAAGTAAAATCTACCAAGGTGTTTTATTAATGAAATCATCAAGTTCACAACATATACACAACAATCTCCCCCAATTTATGTCTACTGGAATTGTAGCCATAAATTAAGAGATACTTGATGATAACAAAATACCCTAAAAATACAACTTTGAAAGTAGATTGATAAAACTGTAAAGTGCTTCAATTAACAAGATGTACAAAGTTTTGCTCACAGTCATTTTCAAGATGCTCCTCTAGCCTGAGCAGATTTATCTAGTTCTTTGAAGGTCTGGATCTCCTTCCAAGATTTTTGTTGTTTTCTTTTATTTGATTCTGGAGCTGTCTGTGGAATTCCAGTTCATCAGATTCTGAGAGATTTAACTTTTCTTGCATCTCCAAGAGAGTCTCATTGCTAGAGATGCTCAATTGGTCTTCTAATCTGAAAAATCTTCTCACTCCTTTATCATCCATGAACTCCATCAGCCAGTAGGGCCTTAGATGCACTCTTCTCCTTGTGTAAGGGATAATTAGAGTCTTTGGGAGTGCATCTTTAACTCTAATACTCCTTAGTTCTTCAATTTTCTTTAGAACCAATCTTCTTACAGTTACATTGAACCCAAAGTTCTTCTTGAAAGATGAATAAACCTTAATCAGTATAGCTTGGCTTTCTTGAAGGATCCTGTGAAGTGTCCATTGAATCTCCTTTCCTCCTTTGTACTTGAAAACTAGCCTTTCGGGTAGGTTTCTGTATGCATCAATCCCTCTTACTTCTTCTAGTTCATCTAGATAGAGATTTAGATCAGAGAATTCCTTGATGTCACATAAGTACATGTAATCTCCCTTATTGACTTAGATTGAGCTTTGACTAAAGATTTGGATTTGAGAGGTGACAACTTCACTTTCTTGACTGCTCTTGACTTTATTCTCTTTGGCTTGTTAATGATTTGCAAATTGAAGTCAGGAATTTGTATGTTCTCCCATTCTATTGGCTCATCCTTAGGCACAATAGGTTCACCATGAATGTTCCTATAAGGATCCACCACCTTGATATCTTCAAATACCACAGAGGGTTTTGATGCTTGAGTTGTAGTTAGAATGGATTCCTTGGGAAACTGATTCTCCAATTCCTTATCAACAATGTCCAGTTTCCTTTTGGTTCTTTTAGCCAATCCTTGATTCTTGGAGCTTTCTTCTGTTGTTTAACTTGCTTCTTTGGATCTTGAGATTCAATGATTTCAGATGGCTGAGCAGGAATTTCTTGTGATGAATTTACAGCATGTAGCTTGGCCAAGATATCAATTTGCTCTTTCTTTTGTTTAGCCTTTTTAGCATCTATAGCAGCTTGCTTCTTTTCCTGCTTCAATCTGGCCTTTTATTCTCTCTTTGCTTCAGCAAATTGAGGGTGTCCAGCCACTACACAAATTTCTTTCCCATTCCTGAAAACTTTAGCAATTCTCTTTTTCAAAGCTGAATCAGCTGGATCTTTGTAGAAAACAATTGACCTTGACAGAAGCTTCTTTTCATCAGGCTTAGGTGTCTCATACACAGTATCCAAAGGGTTCTTCAATGATAATTTTGGATAGTTCACCCATGGTTTTTGAATTATTTCAGCCTTTGGAGATTTGATGCAGGATGACTGTCCCCTTTCCAGATAGTTCATGCTCATCTCATTCATAGAAATCTGCTTGATTTGAGAGTCATGGATAGCTGACTTTTCTGGCTCCTTTACTAGTCTAAATTTCCTTTGTATATCCTCATCAATCTTCTCCCAGTTGATTGGTTTCAACTGCTTCATTTCAGATGCTCTAATATTGGCAGATGTTGCATTTATCAGATCTATACTGTCTGTAACTGGTGGCTTTAAGATAGTAACTGAAGGCACAATTACTTTACTGATTTGAATTTGAAGTCTCTCCCCCTCACTTGGTCCTTTCTCCCCCTTTTTATTATTATCAAGTTGAGTAGAGGAGGAGGTCTGAGCAGCCACCAGGTTTTGAAGTAAATCTGTCTGTTGGGCTTGATGAAGATGAATGGCTGTTAAAGATGCTTCCATGGCTGACATTCTTGTATCCAAGGCATCTATCTTGGTTGCAAGATCAGAATTTTTCCTTAATTGCCTCTTGATGTCAAGCATTGTAGCTTCTGGAAGCTTAGAATCCATCTTGTCTGAAATGGCCTTCTTCATCTCCTCAATATCACCCTTGATGGTATTTACATCCCTAGCATATTGGAAGCCTTGAATTTGTTGAAGTTGCAGAGAGGCTAGATGTGCCTGAAGGAGCTTCTTGGTGCTGGAATTTGTAGTGGTTTGAAGAGCAGTATTTGTCTGATTGATTAGTTGGATCAGGGTTGTCTTGAAGTAGTGCTCATCACAGTGCTTTAAAAATGCCCATAATGGCATACCTGATCTTGAACTGGAACCTACTTCTCCCCCAATATCCATTTCTTCATCTTCACTATACCCACTTCCATCACTAAAGAAATCAGCTGAACCACCAGTATCATAATCCACATCACCAGCTGTAGAGGGCAAAGTTGTGATGGCATCCTTAGCTCTTAGCATAGACTGTGTGGTATGCACCATATTGAACATCCTTTCTGTATTGTCATTGCCCTATTCAGCTAGATGTTGATAAGCTGGAACAGGGTGAGTAAATGCCTCAGCATCAAAGGAGGTGGAATCTATAACAGCTTGAGGTTGCTGAGATAGTCCCTCCCTGTCTGCATCCTGGACATTCATTGACTCACTAGCAATGACATCCATTCTTATAGCTCCAGTACCTGCATTTCTCTCATTTTCTCTCTTTTGTTGCATCAGGATCTCACCCTGGCTCCCCACCCTCACACCGTCACCTTCACCATCTAAGGTGGGACTCGTCTCACTCTCTTTTGCCTGTTCTGGACTGTATAGTTTAACTCATTTCCTCTCCTTTTTCCTGGGAGCAACCCAGACTCTCACTCAAAACACTCTTCTCTCTCAATCCTAATAGTGACTGTACAACCACTAATTCTTCTGCACTTGAAATAAATGAAGTTTGAGGTGGTGCAGAGACATTCGATGGATAAGGAATATCCATCGGGTTAGTGATTTTGCTAACCGACGGATAACTGCTGTTAAGCTTATCCGTCGAGACACAGTCACTACTTGACGGATGAGCAATATCCATCGAGAGAGTAGAAATGAATGGACTTGGAATGGAAATATTGTGGACTCTGTGCTGATTGATGATATTTTGGGCACAGATGATTCAACAGTTCCTGAAAGAATTGGCAAGTGAGCCAACAAATCATCTAAAAGATGATGCTCACTTGCACTAGATTTTGGCTTCCCCGACAAAGTTAAAGAATGGGAATCAGGAATTGATGTGTTTATCATATCCACATCCAGAGAGTTTGTGGGTGAGTTTGGTGTTTGAGGTGCTTCTATTACTAGAGATTTTGGCTGTGACTCCACATTTATTGGAGCCACATCAAACTGAATTTGTGAAGGTGCAGTGACTGTGTCTTTAGCACCAGTTTGCACAGTGTGTGTACCCTGTGCATCCCCAAGGGTTTTAGATTTCTTCTTTCTGGCATAAGATTGGGGTGAGCTTGTGTCCCTAACCCTCTTGACATGTGCTCTTGGTTGAGAGCTTTGTTCAATAGCTACATCCTTTTGGGAGGATGCAGCTAGAAATGAGCTTTTATCCTTTTTAAGCACTGCAGTTTGTTGGGAAACTGCAGTGTGGCTAGGCTGGGAACCACTCAACTCTCCATCCTTATCCTTAGGTTTTCTTTTATGTTCACCCCTTCCCTCACCTGCCTTACCCACCTGCACACTCCCCTCTTTGGTTTTGGTGGATTTTACAACTGGCATCTTTTGAGAGATACCAGTGGGGGTTTTCTTTGATTTGGATTTAGAAATTTTTGCTGGTTTGGTAGTTTGGGTAGACAACTGTTGGGTCATTGACACAGTTGCCATAGCTACACTGGAACTCAAAGAAACCTGTGAGGTTAGAATAGCAGGGATAGATGAACTTACCTCACTTACCTGAGGTGCTTCCATTATAGGGAAATAGAACAGTGGCTCCTCCTTGTGATGATTGGCCCTGTTCAAATCTGCAATGATCCTTCTCTCTTGAACCCAACAATCTAATTTGTTGTTAGGGTTCTCAAACACAATTCCCTCAGAGAGGTGGTTAGCTAACATCATAAAGAATCTAGCATAATACACATTCTTACCTCTCTTATTTAACTCTCCTAGTTTGAATCCCAACTCAAATAAAACCAGGTCACTAAAATTATAGAACCTATCTATAACTAGCATGTAGAGCATGTTAGATATTGACTGAATCAAAATTACTGATTTTACCTGAAAAGACCTTTGTCACTATATCACACATAAAACTCCATTCTTTCCTAAGGCCCAATCTCCTAATGTCACTTAACTTAGAAGTAGAAAGAGCATAGTTCATGGAATTAAGCATATTGATTAAGTCATTGTCAGTGTATGGTGAGGTCACAGTGTTATTAGGAATCTTGAAACATGCTTTTATAACATCACTATTGATACAGAATTCCTTACCTTTAATGGTGAGTGTGATTGTCTTATCTGTTGAGTTATATGTAGCAGTGGTCCACATCTCTTCAACAACTTCACAAAAGATTGTGGGTGATTCCAACATGGCATTGCTAAGCTTGCAATTCTACACAAAGTCCATCATCTTCTGATAGTCACCAGATTGCTGAATCCCCTTGTTTACTAGTGCAGTGAAATTGTTCTTCTCATAAATAAACCCAGTTTGAGACATAATCTTGACAACGGGCGCCATTGTTAGAGAATAAGAGCTTGAAGAGAGAGAGTAAGTGCTTTGAAAGAGAAAGAAATTGGAGCAGTTGATTTGAGAATGATAAAAGAAAAGCAATGGAAATGAAATAAGCTTTTATACTATCTCAAAAATAACTGTTAAAAATAATAAAGTAAAATAAAGTAACCAATGAAAATTGCCTAAAATAGCCGTTTAAAAAATAAATTGTAAAAATTCCACCCATTATCCGTCGTGTTATACTTACAAACTGTAAGTATACTCGATGGATAATGTTCAGGGAATTAACAGCTAAGATTAAGATAATTCGACGGATGAGGATAAACTGTTATCCGTCGAGTCATAAAATATTCCAGAAAAATAATTGATTTTTATTAGCAAATTGTATACCGACGGATGATCAAACTCGATGTATAAAGATCATCCGTCGAGATGTAAATTTTGACTTAGCCAAAATTTCATCCAAGACTGAAAAATTAATTAAATTTCTGGCTGCATTACAACTTGCAAATTATCTCATAAAGATTTAAGAATAATTGAGCATACCTAATTAACTTACCAACCTTGAGAAGGTGGATTCATCCAGTGGTTTGGTAAAAATATCTGCAAGCTGCTTCTCACTTGAAACAAAATGTAGTTCCACAGTACCATTTATTACATGTTCCCTTATGAAGTGGTACTTGATGTCTATGTGCTTTGTCCTTGAATGTTGTACTGGATTTTCAGTGATGGCAATTGCACTTGTGTTATTATAGAAAATAGGAATCCTTTCAACTTGTAGACCATAATCTAGCAATTAATTTTTCATCCATAAAATCTGTGCACGGCAACTGCCAGCAGCAATGTATTCAGCTTCAGCTGTAGAAGTAGAAACTGGATTTTGCTTTTTACTGAACCAGGACACAAGCTTGTTTCCTAAAAATTGACAGGTTCATGTTGTACTTTTTCTATCAATTCTACAACCTGCATAATCTGCATCTGAATAACCAGTTAGATCAAAACCAGAATCTCTAGGGTACCAAATGTCAAGTTTTGGTGTTCCCTTGAGATATTTGAAAATTCTCTTAATAGCTACTAAGTGAGATTTTATAGGATCAGCCTGAAATCTAGCACATAAACATGTAGGAAACATTATATCTGGCCTATTAGCTATTAAGTACAGAAGTGAGCCAACCATGCCCCTATAACTTGAAATATCCACAGACTTTTCAATAGTGTTTAATTCAAGTTTAGTTACAGTGGTCATGGGAGTTTTTGCAGATGTGCAATCCATTAGATCAAACTTCTTTAAAAGATCAAAAATATATTTAGTTTGACTAGTAAATATTCCATCACTAACTTGCTTAACTTGCAAACCAAGAAAGTAAGTTAGTTCTCCCATCATACTCATTTCATACTTACTTTGCATCAATTTGGCAAACTTTTTACAAAGTTTCTCATCTGTAGAGCCAAAAATAATGTCATCTACATAAATTTGAACAAGTATACTAGAGCCATTTATATTTCTAAAGAATAAAGTTTTATCTACAGTACCTCTTGTGAAATGATTTTCCAAAAGGAACTTTGATAAGGTGTCATACCAAGCTCTAGGTGTTTGCTTCAATCCATAAAGTGCTTTCAAAAGATAATAGACATGTTCTGGAAAATTTGGATCTTCAAAACCAGGAGGTTGATTGACATAGACTTCCTCCTCCAAATCTCCATTCAGAAAGGCATTTTTGAAATCCATTTGATAGACCTTGAAATTGGCATGGGCTGCATAGGCTAAGAAGATTTTGATGGCTTCAAGTCTTGCAACAAGAGCAAATATTTCATCAAAATCTATTCCTTCTTGTTGACAATAGCCCTTAGCAACCAATCTGGCTTTGTTCCTGACTACTATGCCATTCTCATCCATCTTGTTTCTGAATACCCATTTAGTGTCTATTGGAATCTTTCCTTTAGGCTTGGGCACCAGTTTCCATATATTATTCCTTTCAAATTGGTTTAGCTCCTCCTGCATAGCTAAAATCCAGTCAGGATCCAACAAAACTTCTTCTACCTTCTTTGGTTCTTCCTTGGAAAGAAAGATGTTGTATATACATTCTTCTTGAGTTGCTATCCTGGTTTGAACTCTAGAAGAAACATCACCAATTATGAGCTCAAATGGGTGATCTTTTGTCCATTTCCTTTATTGAGGTAGATTAGCTCTAGATGAAGAGGCCTCATTGTTGTCTTGATGTGTGATTGAGTTTTGATTGCTAGAAACTCCCCCTAAGTTTGTGGATCTTTGATTTGAGAAAGGGGAACTTTCTACAGGTGATCTATTCTGATTTCCAGCTTCTCTTGATAACCCGACGGATGATGAATTTAGTGTACCAATGGATGAAGTTGGTTGTCTCCCGACGGATAAAGCAGATTGCCTCCCGACGGATGAAGCATTGTGCAACTCGACAGATGTTGAGTTTTGTGCTTCATTGGTAGTGGATTTTTCTGCATTATCCTTTGATACTATTTCTTGATCACTGTCATCACTAACCATCTCCACATTGTCGAATTTGAGGCTCTCATGGTAGTCTCCATCTTGCAGTCCTTCAATCTTTTTATCATCAAACACAACATGTATTGATTCCACAACAATGTTGGTTCTTAGATTGTAGACTCTATATGCTTTACCAACAGCATATCCAACAAAAATTCCTTCATCTGCTTTAGCATCAAACTTCCCATTTTGATCAGTTTGATTTCTCAGAATATAACATTTGCAGCCAAAGACATGAAGAAAATTTAGAGTTGGCTTCTTGTTCTTGAACAATTGATAAGGAGTCATGCATTTTGCTTGATTGATAAGAGAAATATTCTGAGTGTAGCATGCAGTATTTACAGCTTCAGCCCAGAAATATGTAGGCAATTTAGATTCTTCAAGCATTGTTCTGGCAGCTTCAATAAGTGATCTGTTCTTCCTTTCCACTACTTCATTCTGTTATGGAGTTCTTGCTGCTGAAAATTCATGCAAAATTCCATTTTCTTCACAAAATGCTCTCATGACAGAATTCTTGAACTCAGTTCCATTGTCACTCCTGATTCTTCTCACCTTGAAGTCAGGATGATTATTGACTTGCCTTATGTGATTGATGATGATTTCACTCGCCTCATCTTTACACTTTAGGAAATATGTCCAAGAGAACTTTGAAAAATCATCTACAATTACTAGGCAATATCTTTTCCTTGAAATGGACAACACATTGACTGGTCCAAACAAATCCATGTGTAGCAGTTGCAAAGGTTCTTTAATTGTTGAATCAAGTTTCTTTCTGAATGATGCTTTAATCTGCTTTCCCTTTTGGCAGGCATCACATAATCCATCCTTAGAAAATCTCACTAGAGGTATGCCTCTAACCAGTTCTTTCTTTACTAGCTCATTCATGGTCTTGAAGTTTAGATGGGATAGCTTCTTGTACCATAGACAACTTTCATCCTGACTTGCTTTACTGAGAAGACAAGTAACAGATTCTGCATTAGATGAGTTGAAATCAGCTAGGTACACATTTCCTTTCCTCACACCAGTGAGAACCACTTTATTTCTCCTTTTGTTAGTCACAACACAGGCTTCTGAGTTGAAGGTTACTAAATTGCCTTTATCACAAAGCTGGCTGATACTCAACAAGTTGTGTTTGAGACCATCCACTAAGGCAACCTCCTCAATGATGACATTGTCCTTTGAAATCAAGCCATATCCCACAGTATAACCCTTGCTGTCATCTCCAAAAGTAATACTCGGGTAAGCTCTCTCCTTGAACTCTATGAGCAGGGTAGAATCACCAGTCATGTGTTTTGAACAACCACTATCCAAGTACCAAAGATTCTTTCTGTTTTTCCCTGCACACATCAAAATCAAATCAAGTTAATTTCGGTACCCAAACTTCTTTGGGTCCTGCCTTGTTAGCTTTCTTTTTCTGTTTCTTAGGCTTTATCTCATTTGACTTGGGGATATTAGATTCATCCTTAGTCATTTGAGTTGGACCTTTGAAACCATTCATTGCAACAGAATTATCATGCATATTATAATTAACAGGGAATGGCATGCTACTAGTGAACATGTTATTCCAGTAAGGCATGCTAAATGGCATTTGTGGCATACTAAATGCAACATAATAAGGATTGGTTGCAAATGGTATATTAGCAAATTGTGCATTCATATTCTGTGTAGGCATAACATTCATAGGCATGGGAGGCATGTCATTCATGTTGGGAGAGTGAGGTGGCACAGACATGAAAGTAGGCATGACAGATTTGTAATTAACAGACAAATGATTTACACTACCACATTTGACACAGATTTTTCTTGGAGCATATTTATCAGGTGTGTAGTTATTGTGTTTGTTAATTCCTACTTTACCATTTCTATTATTTTTCTTTTTAGCCTCTGTTTTAACCTCAATCTTTTCAAGTCTATCACTTAATTGTTTGACAGTCATGTGACCAATATTAGCCTTTTTTCCCTTTCTTAACTTGACTCGATTCTCATGGAACAAAGTTCTTGGAAACAGATCCATACTTTTCATTCAACTTAACAAGTTTGGCTTTACTGATAGGCTTGCTTACAGTCAACGGATGAGGATTTGCATCAGTCGACGGATAACCCTTTTTGTTATCCGACGGATGACCCTCATCATCCATCGAGTCTACATCTGTTAGCACTCCATCCACCAAATTTGGTTCTAGTTTCTCCTTGTTCTTTTTCCAGGCTGCATCACAGAAGGACTCAATTCCTTGAACTTTGGTGATTTGGGCATGGGCATCTCTAGATGTTTTCCATGCTTTAATCACCTCCTGTTCACGCTCAAGCTGCTTCTTCAAAATTTCTTCTTTCTTCAAGGACTCAGTTAATTCCTCCTTGGCAATCTTACACTCAATTCTTAATTTTTCAAAATCAATGAACTGAGACTCTAGCACATTATTTCTCTCACTCAAAAACTAATTGTTTTCTTTGATTTTAGCATTTTCTTTAGTAAAAGACTTAAGTGTAACACGCAAATGATATAACTCTGTGGACATGTCATTTATAGCATCATTACACTCAGCTTTAGATAAATGTGCAAGGTTTGTAGTAATTACCTGATTACTTGAAGAACTTGTTTCTGTTTCATCAGACTTGGCCATTAGGGCTAGATTGACATAGCTGACATCTTCATCTTCATCCAGACCATCTGCTGCCCAGTCATTTTCCTGTGTAATGAAAGCCCTTTCCTTTTGTTTGAGCAACTCAAAGTATTTTTGCTTATAATCCACAGACTCAAACTTTTTCTTGCTGGAATCTGACTTTCTACACTCACTGGCAAAGTGCCCTGCTAAGCCACATTTGAAACATTTGAATTTTGATTTATCCACCATGTTGTTTGGCTGCTCCAAAGTTCTTTTTGAACTTGAGCTTGGAAAATCTTCGGGAAAGAAATGCTAAATGTTCATCAATGTTTTCCATGTCATCTTGGCTTAAAGAATCTTCATTTTCTACTGCAAGCCCCTTACCCTTGTTTTCACAGACCTTGAAGTTGATTCAACAGCTTCCATCTTCATCTCCTTCTCCTTTTCTAACTCAGCAACTAGTGCAATGGAGCCTCCTTTCTTCTTTCCTCTCTACATCCTCTCATCTTGCTCTATTTCAAGCTCATATGTTTTCAGGAGCCATACAGTCTCTCCAAAGTAAACTCCTTATAATCTTGTGAGTTTCTCAATGAGACTGTCATTAGTTTCCATTCCTTTGGAAGAGATCTAAGGAATTTCTGATTGGAGTCTTTTGTCTGATAGACCCTTCCATGTAACTTTAGAGCATTTAGTAGTTTTTGAAACCTACTAAAGATGTCAGTGAGAGACTCACTTTCTTCATTATGAAAATGCTCATATTACTGAATCAGTAGCTGCATCTTATTTTCTCTAACTTGTTCAGTGCCATCACAGATAATCTGTATTGTGTCCCAAACTTCCTTTGCAGTTTTGCAATTGATGATGTTGTCAAACATATCACCATCAACTCCATTGAATAGAATATTCATGGCCTTTTTATCCTTCCTGACTTGTTCAATGTCAGGATCAAACCATTCTTGTCTTGGCTTGGGACAGATGGCTCATTTCCAGTTGCAGCTCTCATTGGTACATGAGGGCCTCTTTCTATGCAATCCACATAGGCCTCATCTTGAGAAAACAAATGAAGATGCATCTTTACCTTCCAATGATGGTAATTATCTTTATCGAGAAAAGGAATCTTGACTCCAACATCCTTCTTGTTCATTTTGCTGTATTGTTTTGATCTTTAAACTCTTTGTTCTTCAAGAGCTTGCTCTGATACCAATTGTTAGTCCCTTAACAATATAACAAGAATTACAGAAGGGGTGTTGAATGGAATTCTTGAAACTTTTTCTTGAATAAAAATTGTTCTAACTCAATTATATATATCAGTGTGAATTGAATAGCAGAATGCGGAATAATCACGCAGCAGGTGGGCGCCTGCTAGCGTGCGGCCGTCTGGTCCTAGCAGGCGGGCGCCTGCAAGGTCTCTGGAATTTTTTTTTATCTGCCAACATTTTTCTGATTTTTTTGGGTTTTTGGATAAAGTACTAAATTCTAAGGGTTCCTATGGTCTCATATCTTGGGTTGCCTCATGTCCTAAGTCCAATCATGTATGAGGATTTAGGAATAACTTTTATGTAATCTATTTTGATTTCACTGATATTAATAAAAGGCTTGTTTTGTTTTTATTGCGGGCTCTATCTATTTAAATGTTTAAATAAGATATACCACAGTTTAGAGTAAAGCTTTTTATGGATTGTGATGAGATCATAATAATGAGACCTAAAAGATGATAACTCTAAACTTAAATAGTTCCCGGTCGTAGGATTACTAACTGGTAATTAATAATCTGCAAAGATCGGTACATACTATGCTTGCTTCCCATTCACTATGCTTTGGTTTAGTTCTTAGTCTCAAGGGACAATTATAAGGGCTCTACTGGGTACAGGAATTTGTACACGAAGATAGTGTATAATCAATAAAGGATCTACCCCTTCCAGTGTAGGAAGAGAATGTTCAATGCTGATCCACTTATGTTAGTTCAGGAATCTCTGGCCAGAGTGAATGAAATTAGAAAGGAGTTTCTAATTTTACATTAAATAGAACTAAGCATAGTGAATGGGAAAGCAAGTGATTAAATAAGATAGGCTTGACACAAGTTCCATGCCTTGTATTTAATCGTGATATTGTAGGGTAGAAGGAATTAATTGTACGGTAACTACTCACTGAATAGGTTCTTGGTATTCTAAGCAGTGAATTCGTATTATTCGGATAATCGCGACATGCTGAGAAGTATCCCTCACGATGTAGAATAAATATGATAAATTAATTAATCATATTTAATAAATTAGAAAATTTATATAAATAATGATAAAATAGTTTTATTATTATTTATTTCTACTACCGGCTTAATATTGAACCTACAGGGTCACACCATAAAAGAGAATGATTTAATGGTGGAGGAATTAATTAATAATGGCTAATAATTATTTATTTATGAAATAAATAATTAATTGGAAAATTTTATAATTGATTAAATAAGATTTAATTGATTATAAATTAATTAAAAAAAGGTTCTTAATATTATTAATTAAGAATTTAATTTTTGGAAATTAAATCAAGTGAGAGAATTATTTCTAAAGATTTTAGAAAAATGATTAATAATTAAAAGGTGTTTTAATTATTAGTGAGAATAATAAAGGGTTAATAATAATAATATTTTATGGGAAAATTTTCAGCTGAAAATTTTGCCTATAAATATACTATTATAAACCCTATTTTTGCCTCAACCAAAAAGATTTACAAAACCCTAATTCTCTCCATCTCCTCCTCCTTCATTACATCGTTTTCTTGGTGGATACCGGTGGAGTGCTTCACACTTGAGGAGCAGCTGCTAAGGATCTCCGTTCATCGTTCTTGGATCGCTAATAAAGACCTCCATCTTTCCATTAACGTAAAGCTTCTTAAGGTAAACATACTGAACTACGAATTAAATATTATTTTTTTCGCATGGATCCTACGGAGGGTTTCGGTTGTTTTTAAGATTAAATTTACGTTTTCGCTGCGTTTATGTGTTAAAAACCCTTTACCAAGAAGCGCTTCTTTTACGTCATTAGCTTGATGTAGAGTAATGCGATCAAGTTGATAATAGAACGACACTAACCACTTCACGGTTTTCCGTATCCCCATAATAGTGCTTCAATCTCTGACCATTTACTTTGAATGCTTGGCCCAGATCGTTCTCAAAAATCTCCACCGCTCCATGTGGAAACACAGTTTTGACGATAAAAGGTCCATACCACCTTGATTTCAACTTTCCAGGAAAAAGTCGGAGACGAGAGTTGAATAGAAGAACTTGTTGCCCCGGCATGAATGACTTAGGCGATAGCTTCCTGTCATGCCACCTTTTTACTTTTTCCTTGTACATTTTGTTATTTTCGTACGCTTGAAGTCGAAATTCATCAAGTTCATTTAACTGAAGCATTCGCTTCTTCCCAACTGCATCTAGATCAAGGTTTAACTTCTTCAATGCCCAATAAGCCTTATGCTCAAGCTCCGCAGTTAAATGACATCCATTACCATAGACAAGTTAAAACGGGGACATCCCAAGTGGAGTCTTGTATGCTGTTCTATAAGCCCAAACAGCTTCATCGAGCTTCAAAGACCAATCTTTTCTTGACGGACAAACGACTTTCTCTAGAATGCGCTTGATCTCTCTATTAGACACTTCAGCTTGACCATTAGTTTGCGGATGATAGGAAGTAGCGATGCGATGATTCACATTATAGCGTTGTATCATAGAAGTGAACTTACGATTGCAGAAATGTGACCCTTCATCACTTATGATGACTCGTGGCATTCCAAACCTTGTGAATATCTGCTTATGAAGAAAACTCAACACTACCTTTGCATCATTAGTCGGTAGAGCTTTAACTTCTACCCATTTCGAGACATAATTGACTGCCAGCAAGATATATTGATTATTGCAAGACGAGATAAATGGTCCCATGAAATCGATTCCCAAAACATCGAAGACCTCAACTTCAAGCATCACATTTTAAAGGCATCGCATCCTTTCTTGTAAGATTCCCAACTCTTTGGCAACGATCACACTTTAAAATGAACTGATGTGCATCCTTAAACAACGTAGGCCAGAAAAAACCTGTTTGAAGAATACGAGCTGCTTTCTTTTCACCACCATAATGTCCACCATAAACTGTGGAATGACAGTCTCGTAATATCCCCTCCGTCTCACAGAATGGGATACATCTCCTGATGATCTGGTCAGCTCCTTGTCTAAACAAATATGGTTCATCCCACATGTACCACTTCACCACATGCATAAACTTCTTCTTTTGAGCCGCTTTCATAATAGGAGGCATTATATTGCTAACAATATAGTTCACAATGTCTGCGAACCATGGCTCTTCCTCTTGAATTGCGAACAACTGCTCATCCGGAAAAGATTCGTTGATCAATGTCTTATCCTGTGAAGTAGAATCGGGATTTTCCAATCTAGAGAGATGGTCAGCTACTTGATTTTCAGTACCTTTTCGATTCTTGATCTCCAACTCGAATTCCTGTAGCAAGAGAACCCAACGAATAAGTCTAGGCTTCGAATCCTTCTTTGAGACCAGATAGCGGATGGCAGTGTGATCAGTGAACACTGTCATCTTTGTCCCAAGTAGATAAGATCGAAATTTTTTGAAACCAAAAACTATAGCCAAGAGCTCCTTCTCAGTAGTGGTGTAGTTCCGTTGGGCTCCATTTAGCGACTTACTAGCATAGTAGACCACATGAAAGATATTAGACTTTCGCTGCCCAAAAACTGCTCCCACTGCATAATCACTTGCATCACGCACCATCTCAAAAGGTTCTCTCCAATCAGGTGACGTAATAACTGGTACGGTGATTAAACTCTTCTTGAGAGTATTGAATGCTGCCAAGCATTCATCATCAAATTTGAAAGGCACATCTTTCTCGAGCAAGTTGCACAACGGCTTAGATATCTTAGAGAAGTCCTTGATGAAATGCCGATAAAAACCCGCATGACCAAGAAAGCTACGGATTCCTTTCACAGGAATAGGTGGCGGCAGATTTTCAATGACGCCCACCTTGGCTTTATCCACCTCAAGACCTTTACTAGAGACCTTGTGGCCAAGAATGATGCCTTGCTGTACCATGAAATGACATTTTTCCCAATTGAGCACCAGATTGGTTTCCACACACCTTTTGAGCACCAAACGGAGATTATTCAAGCATTCATCAAACGAATGTCCAAAGACGGAGAAGTCGTCCATGAACACTTCGATATTATTTCCAATCATATCAGAGAATATAGCCATCATGCATCTCTTAAAAGTGGCAGGTGCACCACATAAGCCAAAAGAAACTCTGCGAAAAGCAAACATGCCAAATGGACAAGTGAAAGTAGTCTTCTCTTGATCTTCTGGTGCAATGCAAATCTGATTGTAGCCCGAATAGCCATCCAGAAGACAATAATACTCATGAGCAGCCAACCTGTCAAGCATTTGATCAATAAATGGAAGAGGGAAGTGATCCTTCCTCATGGCTTTATTTAACTTTCTGTAGTCCATGCATACCCTACATCACGTGACTGTTCGAGTGGGAATGAGTTCGTTCTTCTCATTTACTACCACAGTAATACCTTATTTCTTAGGTACACATTGCACGGTGCTCACCCAAGAACTGTCAGAAATAGGATATATGATTCCTGCATCCAGCCGCTTTAAAATTTCTTTCTTTACCACTTCTTTCATGATAGAATTAAGCCTTCACTGTTGCTCAACAGTCAGCTTGCTACCTTCCTCTAACAGAATTTTATGCATGCAGTACGAAGGGTTGATCCCTTTTATATCTGCTATAGTCGATCCGATGGCCGATTTGAATTCTCTCAAAATCCTCAAGAGCTTATTCTCATCACTACCTGAAAGGTTAGAAGCAATAATAACAGACAAAGTAGATGCATCACCTAAAAAAGCATACCTCAAGTGTTCAGGCAGTGGTTTAAGCTCCAAAGTAGGTGCTTCCTCAATAGATGGTTTGAGCTTTCCCTCAGCATTCTTGAGATCAGTATTTCCCAGAGATTCAAATGGCATGTCTAACTTTCATTTCCAAGGAGTAGCATTCAGATATTGTAATTGCTCATTGCCTTCGTCATCTTCACTGTCAAAATCCCCCAATAAGGCTTTTTCTAAGGCATCAGACCTTAGCACATGATCAAGTTATGAAATGACTGCAGAATCGACCAAATCCACCTTGAAGCACTCCTCATCTTCCGTAGGAAATTTCATCGCATTGAACACATTTAATGTCACATCTTGATCTTGCACCCTCATAGTGAGTTCACCTTTTTGCACATCTATCAAGGTACGGCCCGTAGCCAAGAAAGGTCTTCCCAAGATTATGGGAATTTTCTTATCTTCCTCGAAATCCAGAATGATAAAATATGTAGGAAAGATGAGCTTGTCCACCTTTACTAGCACGTCCTCCACAATGCCTCGTGGGTATGTAATCGAACGATCAGCCAATTATAGAGATATGTAGGTGGGCTTCGGATCAGGCAAATTCAGCTTTTTGAAGATAGACAATGGCATCAGATTGATGCTTGCTCCCAAATCACAAAGGCACTGGTCAAATGACAACTTGCCAATGGTGCAAGGAATGGTGAAGCTACCTGGATCCTTAAGCTTTGGAGGTAACTTTTGCTGCAACACGCACTGCACTCTTCCATCAGAGCAACGGTATCAAGATCATCCAGTTTCACCTTCCTTGAAAGAATAACTTTCATGAATTTTGCATCACTAGGCATTTGCTCCAGAGCCTCAGCGAAAGGTATGTTAATGTGAAGTTTCTTGAACACCTCCAGAAACTTACCAAATTGCTTGTCCAACTTTTGTTTTTGCAATCACTTAGGAAAAGGTGGTGGAGGATAGAGCTGTTTCTCCCTTATATTACCCTCAGGAAGAGTCTGTTCAACAGTAGTCTTCCTTGGTTCCCTATCTTTATCCTTTTGCTTTTCTTCTTTATCTACAACTTCAACTTCTCCATCTTTTACTTTTTCACCATCAGCAACTTTTCCAGACCTTAAGGTGACCGCTTTAACTTGCTCTTTAGCTTCCTTCCTGCCTGGCACTTCAGTATCGCTGGGAAGTGTGCCAGGTTGACGATTGAGCATGGCATTGACTATTTTTCCAATTTGATTTTCCAAGGTCTTGATAGAAATAGCCTAACTTTTGCACAACAACTTTAGCTCCTCAAAATCAGCACTAGAAGGTGGAGCAGCACCTCCTTGTTGAGGATTTGATTGTCTTTGAGCAAATTGCTGAGGTTGCTGGAATCCAGGTGGATTAAACTGTTTACTGGCAGCTTGCTGATATGGTTGCTGAACAGCATTCTGATTATTGCTCCAGCTGAAATCGGGATGATTTCTGTTATTAGGATGATAAGTAGTTGGCACAGGCTACTGCGGTCGCTGATAATTGTTCACATACTGAACAGATTCATTAACAAGAGAACACTGATCGGTAGTGATGGAACTTCACCAGAAACTTTTACGCAAGATCTTGCCAAGTAGTGATGGAAATAGCTGGTAACGAATGTAACCAGTCCTTAGCTTTATCCCTCAGAGAGAATGGAAAAAGCCTCATCTTGATAGCCTCATCAATAACACCATTATACTTGAAAGTACTACAGATCTCGACAAAATTCCTAATATGCATGTTGGGATCTTCAGTTGCAGCACCTCCGAAAGAAACAAAATTATGCACCATCTGAATAGTACCCGGCTTGATTTCAAAATTATTTTCCTCAATAGCCGGATGAATGATGCTTGACTGAATGTCATCAATTTTAGGCCGAGAAAAGTCCATAAGAGCTGGATCAGCTTGAACTATACGATCACCCAATGTTTCAGTTTCTTTCTTTTCACTCTCTTTATCCAAATCTTCAAAAACTATCTTCTCCGGAAAGTTGAGAGCTGTATATGTCTCATCAGCCGTATCTAGATTTCTCTTGCGGGTGCGAGAATGTGTTTGCATAAACGCTTGCTAGAGTACCTGAAACACAACCAGAAGCAGTAAGTAACAAGTCTTAATCAATGAATCCTAATGACCACTGATGGCAAGTACATAAACTAAAATAATTAACACCGAGTCCCCGACAGCGGCGCCAAAAACTTGTTAGGCACACATCATGCGCTAAATAATTTACGCAAGTATACGCGTTCGCAAGTAATACAGAATGATTTCTAGTTCGTTCCCACAAAGACTTTGATTAATTATATTTAATTAACTCTTACTCACCAATGTATGATTACTCTTCAATGTTAAGACAATAACAATTAAGGTTGATTAACTAATAATAACTACGAGAATTAAACACTTGAATTAACAATATTAAACACACATGAGATCATAACTTCATTACTACATCATTCAATAGTTATTGTTATTACCCTTAGCATGTAATGGTGATGATATTAATCGAACAACACGAAACTGATAAATGCCAATTTTCATTGTACGAATACCATTCTACCAAGCATCCACAATTAAGATAGAAGTTAAATAGGCATCAATTATGTTGAGACCCTATATGTCTATAAAACTTGACAACATAACGATTTAAACGCAAGTTATTCATTATGATTACACAGGGCAAGTAAAACGGTTAGAGTTACCCACTAATCATACATACAATACACGAACCTATGCTAGCATGGCAAGTTCTAAATCTCAAGATTCACTGTCGCTTCACAAGAGATTAACAGACTATCTTACATGTTCGCGACGCACATAAGACGAATAAGCACAACCTATGCTAGATATCATACAATCACCACATACCAAGGTATTAAACAATTAACTAAAGAAATCCATAGTAAATCCGCTATGATCCCATGATTACGATTAACCCATAATAGAACTCATCGTCACCATGGGTTCATATGAAAACATGATAAAAACACAACGATATAACTAATACAAATACTTAATAAACAATGAAGTATGCACAAGAGTATTAAGGTTCAAAGAGTAAAGAAAACTAGCATCCACTGTTACAATGAATTAAAAGAATCACAAGATAAACATATGTTTCATCTTCTTCGTTATTGTGTGCTAAAATGGTATTCTTGATCTTCTTGCCTTCGCTCCTTGTTACTTGTCTCCTCTCTCTAAAAAACGTTTTCCAAGATTGTTTATATATTAGCCCAAAAGAATCAGCGCTCACAGAAGTCTAATTGAACTCGAATTAATAAATTCCAGAATCTGAAAATCTGCACCCAGGCGGCCGCCTCCTCCTTCCAGGCGGCCGCCTGCTACCAAGAGGTCGCCTGCTCTCATCAGGCGGGCGCCTGCAACCCTTCTGGAAAAATTATTAGTTCGCTTCTATTTTTGCTGAATTCTTTGCACATCAACCCGGGACGGATTCCAAGCATTTCCTTAGGCTTTATTCTGATGAAATCCACCTATCTAAGCAAGTTATACCCTGAAATACAAAAACACTAGAAAAACGCGTCAAATACACAAAATACTCAAGTTCAAGACACCAATTCAAGCCGTTATGAGACGCTCTAAGCGGTATAAAATGCCACTTATCATCCAGTTCAGTGTGTGCCTGATAAGTGGCATTTTATACCACTTAGAACATCTTATAATGGCTTGAATTGATGTCTTGAAATCAAGTATTTTGTGTATTTGATGTGTTTTTCTAGTGTCTTTGCATTTCAGGGTATAACTTGCGAATTTAGGGGGATTTCATCTAAAAAGCCTAGGGAAGTACTTGGAATCAGTTGCGGGGAGTTGTGCGAAGAAATCAGCAAAATCAGGAGCAAAAAGTTAATTTTTCCAAAAGAGGTGCAGGCGCCCGTTGGGACCTGGGGAGGCCGCTTGGGGTCAAGAAAATTAATTCTGGATTTTAATTCGTATTCTACTGGGCTTCTGACGGCGCTGTTTCTTGTGGACTCTTACATAAACCTACTTGAGAGACGTTTCACAATAACAAGCAACAAAGAACAAGTATCAATCAAGCAAGGAGCAAGGAGAGAAGATTAAGAAGACCGTTTTAGCACACCGTAATGAAGAAGAGGAAGCATACATTATCTTGTGAATCTTTTATTCGTTGTAACAGTGGATGCTAGTTTTCTTTACTTTGAACCTTAATACTCTTGTGACATACTCTGGTTTTAATAAGTATTTTATTAGTTTATATTGTCATGTTATTATCATGTTTTCATATGAACCCATGGTGACGATGAGTTCTATCATGGGCTAATCGTGATCATGGAGTCGTAGCAGATTTACTATGGATTTCTTTAGTTAATTGTTTAATACCTTGGTATGTGATGGTTGTATGATATCTAGTATAGGTTGTGCTTATTCGTCTTATGTGCGTCGCGAACATATAAGATAGCCTGTTAATCTCTTGTGAAGTGAAAGTGAATCTTGAGATTTAGAACTTGCTATGCTAGCATAGGTTCATGTATTGTATGCATGATTAGTGGGTAACTCAAACCGTTTTACTTGTTTTGTGTAATCAAAATGAATAACTTGCGCTTAAATCGTTATGTTGTCAAATTCTGTAGACATATAGGGTCTTAACATAATTGATGCCTATTCAACTTCTATCTTAATTATGGATGCTTGGTAGAATGGTAATTGTGCAATGAAAGTTGGATTTTATCAGTTTCGTGTTGTTCGATTAATATCATCACCATTACATGCTAAGGGTAATAACAATGACTATTGATTGAAGTAGTAATGAAGTTATGATCTGATGTGTGTTTAATATTGTTAATTCAAGTGTTATTTAAGTGTTCAATTCTCGTAGTTAATCGTAGTTATTAATTAGCTAATCAACCCTAAGTGTTATTGTCTTGACATTGAGAAGTAATCATACATTGGTGAGTAAGTGTTAATTAAATATAATTAGTCTGAATCTCTGTGGGAACGAACTAGAAATTATTCTATATTACTTGCGAACGCGTATACTTGCGTGAATTATTAGCGCATGCTTTATGCCTAACAGTGCCGAAGAAAGGAGGAATCACCGTGGTTGCTAATGAAAAGAATGAGCTCATTCCTACTCGAACAGTCACGGGGTGGCGAGTTTGCATGGATTACAGAAGCTGAATAAGGCCACGAGGAAGGATCACTTCCCTCTTTCTTTTATTGATCAGATGCTTGACAGGTTGGTTGGGCATGAATACTATTGTCTTATGGATGGTTATTCGGGCTATAATCAGATTTGCATTGCTCCAAAAGATCAGGAAAAGACTATCTTCACTTGTCCGTTTGGTACTTTTACCTTCAAAAGAGTTTCTTTTGGGTTGTGTGGTGCACCTGCCACACTTCAGAGATGTATGATGGCAATTTTCTCTGACATGATTGGTTAGAATGTGGAGGTGTTCATGGATGATTTTTCAGTGTTCGGGGATTCTTTCGACGAGTGCATGCAAAATCTTGGCGCCATTCTTAAAAGGTGTGTTGAGACCAATCTAGTTCTTAACTGGGAGAAATGTCACTTTATGGTGCAACAGGGCATCATTCTTGGGCACAAGGTCTCTAGTAAAGGTCTTGAGGTGGACAAAGCCAAGGTGAGGGTCATTGAAAACCCTCCACCACCAATTTCTGTTAAGGGGATTCGTAGTTTTCTTGGTCATGCGGGTTTCTATCGGCGGTTCATCAAGGACTTCTCTAAAATCTCTAAACTGTTATGCAATTTATTGGAGAAAGATGTCCCTTTCAAGTTTGATGATGAGTGTCTAGTTTCTTTTGAGATCTTAAAGAAGAGTTTGATTACGGCACCTATCATAACTGTACCTGATTGGAATAAACCTTTTGAAATGATGTGCGATACAAGTGACTATGCAGTTGGAGTAGTTCTTGGGAAAAGAAAGAACAATATATTTCATGTGGTCTACTATACTAGTAATATCTGATTGATTCGTGATATTGATGCTAGTGTAGTGATGTCGTGCTTAGTGATATTAAGTCTTATCGAGTTGATTTGCATGCTTGAGAAAATTGTAATTTCACTTAGTCTTATAGGTTGCTTGAGGGCTAGATCATGGTCATGGTTTATTTTACTGTCGAAGTTTAATCACTTGTTTATATTAAGAATTTAGGATATTCTCTTAATGATAAATTAACATGGATATTTAAAAATTGGAGAAAGTTGGATTTCATTGCTAGTTGTTGTGGCTAGGTGTCACATGGCTAGTAGCCGGCTCATTTTATATGAGTAGTCTAGGGTTGAACGAGATGGAGCGAAACACACTCGTTCAGAAATTTGTGAAAAAAAAAGAAGAAAAAAAAAGAAGAAAAAAAAGAGAAAAAATATGTGTTTATGCATAATTGATCACGAGTGGGCTCTTTAATACTCGAGTTATTAAGTTCTTAGGGGACTTTGTGCCTTGTCACCTAAGGCTTTTTATAGTCTGGGATCCACTAACCTAACGCTCGCTACATGGGTATTATTGTATAAGTCTTTTGTAGACGTCACTCATTGCACGGTCAAATAAGCATATTTGTTTTGTTTATGTGTTAAGAATAAAATCATGAATCCATGTAAAACTCTGATATAAGAATTGAAGTGTTATAAGTTATTTTGAGTTTAGCTTTTATTCTATTTATAACCTTGTGATTGCTTTGATGAATAGTGAGTCATGATTATTGATCTAGTTGCGATAGTATATCTATAAGCATTTGCACATACGCACGTTTCAAGCTTGTAAGTTGAGTTACGCGATTTGATCGATCTTTGTGCGAATAAATGCATTTGTTGAGATGTTGCTTGTTGATTGGTTTAGTTAATCCGAGGGGATCGTTGCATTCATAGTAGTTGCATTCATGCATTTTTATTTCTTGTTCTTTGAGTCTGTTTATGCTTGAGGACAAGCATCGATTCAAGTTAAGGGGTATGTTGAGTGGCATTTATGTCATCTCATAACGCTCTGTAAAGCTTTGAATTGGTGTTTTGTACTCAAGTTATTTGTGTTGATGTGTTTTGTAGTGTTTTTGCATTTCAGGCTTATATCACGAACTCAGGTGAATTAGCATTGATTTGGTGCTAATTAGGTGTTAGGAATATGTCAAGAAGTTTGATCTTGAAAAGACCAACTCAAATCAGCAAGAAAAGCAGAAGTTAGGATTGTTTTTCCAGGGAGTCAGCGCGCCCGCGCTGTAGTAGCGCGTGGCCGCGCCAAGATTTTAGAAGTGCAGCGCGCCCGCACTGATGAAGTGCGCGCCCGCGCCGGGTCAAATTCTAGGAATCATGTTTCTACTCTGATTTTGATCCGAATGACTTATAATCTGCATGGGCTGTTATATATACATAACTTATGATCATTTTTCATAACAAGATGTACCGGAGCTTAAGGAGAAGGCGTACGAAGACCGTATAGAACAATTCAGCCAAGACGAAGAGGATCTAGTTTATTCTTGTGATTCTTGTGATTCTTTGTTTTAAGTTGTAACTTTGGATGCAAGTTTTCTTGCTTGTGAACCTATACTCTTATTTTGTACTTGGTTTATTATTTATTCAGTATAAAGACTAAGTTTATTATACCATACTTTTATCAGAACCCACGTTGATGATGAGTCCAATTATAGGCTAATTGTTATCGTGGGGTTCTAGCGGATTTATTTATGGCTTTCTTTATTTAATTTGTTTCGATGCCTTAGTGTGTGGTGATTGTATGATATCCTAGTATTGGTTGTGCTTATTCGTCTTATGAGTGTCGCGAACTTATAAGATAGCGTGTTAATCTCTATTGAAGCAAAAGCAAATTTAGGGGTTTAGAACTTGCCATGCTAGCATAGGTTCATGTATTTGTTATGCATGATTCGTAAGTAATTTTAACCATCTTACTTGCCCTATGTAATCACGATAGATAACTTGTGCATTAAACCGTTATGTTGTCAAATTCTATAGACATATAGGGTCTCAATATAATTGGTGTCTATTCAATATCTATCTCTTTTGTGGATGTCAGGTAGTATGGTATTCGTACAACAAAAATTGGCGCTTATCAGTTTTGTGTTATCTGATTACTGTCATCACCATTGCATGCTAAGGTTAATAATAAAAAGGCTATTGAATGAAGTATTTAATAAAGTTAGAATCCCATGTTTGTGTCATATAGTATTCAACTCTCTTTATTCTCTTAGTTAATGTTCTTTATTATAGTCTCTTAGTTAAGCGTAGTTAAAACAACCTCAATTTGTTATTCGTCTTAGCATTGGATAATAACTATACCATTGTTGCATAAGTACATTGATTAAAATTAACCTAAAAAGTCCCTGTGGGAATGAATTAGAATAAATTCTATATTACTTGCGATCGCGTATACTTGCGTGAATATTAGCACGTGTTCTAGCCCTAACAAGTTTTTGGTGTCGTTGTCGGGGACTCGGTGTTAATTTTTAGTTTATGTATTTGTCCTCAGTGGTCGTTAAAGTTCATTGACTCGGACATTGTTACTTACTTAGTTCCTTATCGTGTTTCAGGTACTCTAGCGAGCGTATATGCATACGCGTTCTCTGTCTCGTAAGAGAACACTGGATCAAGCTGAGGAAGAAGTTGTGGTAGATAAGGATGTTTTCGAGGAAGTTCAATGGAGTTTCTGAAGATGCTATTAAGTTGAGGCTTTTCCCATTCTCTCTGTGGGATAAAGCTAAGTGTTGGTTACATTCTCGACCACTGGGGTCTATCACCAAATGGGAGGATCTTGCTCAAAAGTTCTTAACTAAATTCTTTCCTAAGGCGAAGACTGCTGCAATCAGAAATGCACTTACTCAATTTGCTCAGCAATCTGGAGAATCTTTATGTGAGGCTTGGGATCGCTACAAAGAGATGCTTAGAAAGTGTCCTCACTATGGGATTCCTGATTGGATGATCATTAACTGCTTCTATAATGGTTTGGTGATACGTCTTGACCCATGCTTGATGTAGTATCAGGAGGAGCCTTGTGGGCTAAAAGCTATGATGAAGTTTATGAATTGATTGAACTGATGGCTGCGAATGTATACCAGAATCCTACTCAGAGACTATCTCAGGGCAAGGTAGCAGGAATTCTGGATATAGATGCGGCTACTGCTATAGTTGCTCAGGTTAAGGCTTTGACGATGAAGGTGGATTTTTTAGCTAATTATGGAGTTAATCAGATCACCGGTGTCTAGAGCTTTGTGTTGGAGCCCATGAGACAGAGCAGTGTGCTATTTCTAGTGAATTAGCTCAGTTCGTGAGCAACTTTCAGAGGTCGCAGCAGCCTGTGTCAGCCACCTATCATCCCAACAACCTTAATCATCCTAACTTCAGTTGGAGCAATTCTCAGAATGCGGTTTAACAACCTTATCAGTAGTATCCAGCAAAGCAGTACAACCCTCCTGGTTTTCAGAAACCACAATATGAACCAAGACATCAACTCCAGCTGTAACAGTCTAATGAAAAATTTGAATTAGAGGAGTAGAGGCTCATGTGCAAGAGCCAACCGGTTTCTACTAAGACCTTGGAAAATCAAATTGGACAAATTACCAATGGCTTGCTAAATCGTCAACCTGGTACACTCCCTAGTGACACTAAAGTGCCAGGAAAAAGGGAATCTAATGAGCAGTTAAAGGCAATTACATTAAGGTCTGGAAAGGTTGCGAAACCAAAACACTCTCAAGTTTCGGATGAAGAAGTTGTGGCTGAAGAAGAAGTGCAGAAGGAAGCTGAAGTGGAACCAAGGAAGACTACTGTTGAACACACTCCTCCTGAGGGTAATACAGGGGAGAAGCAGATCTATTCTCCGCCTCTTTTTCCTAAGAGGCTGCAGAAGAAAAAGCTGGATAAGCAGTTTGAGAAGTTTCTGGAGGTGTTCAAGAAACTTCATATCAACATACCTTTCACTGAAGCTCTTGAACAGATGCCTAGTTATGCAAAGTTTATGAAATGTATTCTTTCTCGGAAAGTGAAGCTTGATGACTTAGAGACCACTGCTCTCACGGAGGAATGCAGTGATGTGCTGCAACAGAAGTTGCCTCCGAAGCTTAAAGATCCTGGAAGCTTCACTATTCCTTGCAACATTGGAAAAGTGTCATTTGACAAATGCTTATGTGACTTGGGATCAAGCATCAATCTGATGCCTTTTTCAATCTTCAAGAAGTTGGACTTACCTTATCCAAAGCCGACTTATATGACCTTGCAGTTAGCCGATCGTTCTATTACATATCCACAAGGCATTGTGGAGGATGTCTTGGTCAAGGTGGACAAACTCATCTTTTCTACCAATTTTATAGTTCTTGATTTCGAGGAGGATAAGAATATTCCCATAATCTTGGGACGACCATTCTTGGCTACGGGCCGAACCTTGATCGATGTGCAGAAGGGTGAGCTCGCCATGCGAGTGCCGGATCAAGATGTAACTTTTAATATGTTCAATGCCATGAAATTCCCCACTGAAAATGAGGAGTGCTTAAAAGTAGAGTTGGTCGATTCTGTGGTTACTGCAGAACTTGATCAATTGTTAAGGTTTGATGCCTTAGAGAAGGCCTTGTTGGGGAATTCAGATAGTGAAGATGATGAAGGTGATGAGCGGTTATAATATATGAATGCTTCTCCCTGGAAGCGGAAGATGGATATGCCTTTTGAATCTCTTGGAATGGAGGAGCTGAACAAATCTCCAAAGCGCCTCAAGCCATCTATTGAGGAAGCTCCTACACTTGAGCTTAAACCATTGCCTGAACACTTAAGGTATGCTTTTTTAGGTGATGCATATACTTTGCCTGTGATTATTGCATCTGACCTTTCGGGTAGTGATGAGGAAAAACTCTTAAGAATTCTGAAAGAGTTCAAATCGACAATTGGATGGACTATAACAGATATTAAGGGAATCAGCTCTTCTTATTGCATGCATAAAATTCTGCTAGAGGAAGACAGCAAGCATACTGTTGAGCAACAGAGAAGGCATAATCCAATCATGAAAGAAGTTATGAAGAAGGAAATTCTCAAATGGCTGGATGCAGGGATCATCTATCCCATTTCTGACAGTTCTTGGGTGAGTCCAGTTTAGTGTGTACCGAAGAAAGGAGGTATCACAGTTGTAGCTAATGAGAAGAATGAGCTCATTCCTATATGAACAGTCACGGGGTGGAGAGTTTGTATGGACTACAGGAAGCTGAACAAGGCCACGAGAAAGGATCACTTCCCTCTGTCTTCTATTAATCAGATGTTTGACAGATTGGCTAGGCACGAGTACTACTATCTTCTGGATGGCTATTCAGGCTATAATCAGATTTGCATTGCTCCAGAATATCAGGAAAAGACTACTTTCACTTGTCCATTTGGTACTTTCGCCTTCAGAAGAGTTTCTTTTGGTTTGTGTAGAGCACCTGCCACATTCTAGAGATGCATGATGGCTATCTTCTCTGACATGATTGGTCAAAATGTGGTGGGTATTTATGGATAATTTCTCTGTTTGGTGATTCTTTTTTATGAGTGCTTGTGGTAATTTTAGCACAATTCTTAAACGGTGTGTTGAGACCAATCTGGTTCTCAACTGGGAGAAATGTCACTTTATGGTGTATCAGGGCATTATTCTTGGGCACAAGGTCTCTAGTAAGGGTCTTGAGGTGGCCAAAGCCAAGGTGGGGGTCATTGAAAATCTTCCTCCACCAAATTCTGTTAAGGAAGTTCGCAGCTTTCTTGGTCATGCGGGTTTCTATAGGCGGTTCATCACGGACTTTTCAAAAATTTCTAAACCTTTGTGCAATATTCTAGAGAAGGATGTCCCGTTCAAGTTTGATGACGAGTGCCTAGCTGCTTTTGAGTTCTTGAAGAAGAGTTTGATCACGGCACATGTCATAACTGCACCTGATTGGAATGAACCTTTTGAGATGATGTGCGATGCAAGTGACTATGCAGTTGGAGCAGTTCTTAGGCAGAGAAAGAACAACATATTTCATGTGGTCTACTATACTAGTAAGACCCTCAATGGTGTTCAACTGAATTATACTAATACTGAGAAAGAACATTTGGCCATTGTCTACAGTTTTGAGAAGTTTCGATCTTATTTGATTGGGACGAAGGTGACAGTTTTCACTGATCATGCTGCAATTCGCTATCTTGTCTCAAAGAAGGACTCGAAGCCTAGATTGATTAGTTGGGTTCTTTTGCTTTAGGGATTTGAATTAGAGATCAAGGATATAAAAGGTACTGAGAATCAAGTCGCTAATCATCTCTCGCATTTGGAAGACCCAAGTACAACTTCACAGGATAAGACATTGATAAATGAGTTTTTTACCGATGAGTAGTTGTTTGGAGTGCAAGAAGAAGAACCGTGGTTTGCAAATATTGTGAACTACCTTGTGAGTAATATCATGCCTCCAGACTTGTCTTATACTCAAAGGAAGAAGTTTCTTCATGAGTTGAAGTGGTACATGTGGGATGAGTTATATTTATTTAGGCAATGAGCTGACCAAATCATCAGGAGATGTATTTCGTACAGCGAAACGGGGGGATCTTGGGAGACTGTCATTCGACTGTTTATGGAGGCCACTATGGTGGAGAGAAGACAACAGCTCATGTCCTTCAAGTAGGATTCTTCTAGCCTACATTGTTTAAGGATGCGTATCACTTTGTTTTGAAGTGTGATTGATGCCAGCGTGTGGGTAATATGTCCAAGAGGGATGAGATACCTCTTAATGTGCTTCTCGAGGTTGAAATCTTCGATGTTTGGGGAATCGACTTCATGGGGCCGTTTGTCTCATCTTGCAATAATCAGTATATCTTGTTGGCAGTTGATTATTTCTCGAAATGGGTTGAAGTCAAGGCTTTGCCGATAAATGATTCGAAGGTAGTGCTAAATTTTCTTCATAAACAGATATTCACATGATTTGGGACTCCAAGAGTCATAATCAGTGATGAAGTATCGCATTTCTGCAATCGCAAGTTCACTGCTATAATGCAAAGGTATAATATGAATCATCGTATTGCTACAACCTACCATCCTCGGACTAATGGTCAAGCTGAGATGTCTGACAGAGAGATCAAGCGTATTCTGGAGAAAGTTGTATATCCATCGAGGAAGGATTAGTCTTTGAAGCTTGATGAAGCTGTTTGGGCGTCTAGAACAACATACAAGACTCTGTTAGGTATGTCGCCATTTCAAGTGGTTTATGGTAATGGTTGTCATTTGCCCGTGGAGCTCGAGCATAAAGCGTATTGGGCTTTGAAGAAGTTGAACCTTGATATGGATGCAGCTGGTAAGAAAAGAATGCTTCAATTGAATGAACTCGATGAATTTCGACTTCAAGCTTATGAAAACAATAAAATGTAGAAGGAGAAAGTCAAGAGATGGCACGATAGGGTTCTGGTTTCCTGGAAAATTGAAGTCGAGGTGGTCCGGGCCTTTCATAATCAAAACTGTGTTTCCACATGGAGCTATGGAGATTTTTGAGAATGATCCAGGCCAAGTATTCAAAGTTAATGGACAGAGGTTTAAGCATTACTATGGGGATACGGTAAACCGTGAGGTGGTTAGTGCCATTTTATTGTCTACTTGATCTCGAGATTCTACGTCAAGCTAATGACATAAACCAAGCGCTTCTTGGGAGGCAACCGAAGTTTGTTGTATATTAGTAGATAGAGGAAGAAGAAAAAAAAGGATAAAAACATAAAAAAATCAGAAAAACAGAAAAATTCAGTGCCAACTACAGTAGCACGGCGCGCCCGCACTGTGAAGCGGGGCGGCCGCGCTAATTTGACAGAAACTGTGTGCGCTCGCGCTGCCTGGCGGGGCAGTCGCGCTGGATTAGTAGAAGCACGGTGCGCCCGCGCTGGGTCCCTGGTTCTGAAAAAAATAAAATGGAAATTCGGGAATTTGAAGGTAAAATCAATTCCTACCCGAATTTTACTCTCCCACATCCCATATTTCCCTCTCCAAATCAAACCCATTATTCCCATAATCAATTCCCACTTTTTTCTATAACTAATTCTCTCCCAATCTCCTATATATACGTACACTTATACACAACTTCTCCATCATTTCTCAAACTTCTCAAACACATAAATCTCTCTTATAACTTTTATTCTCTCAAGCTTATTCAATCTCAATGGCACCAAAAAGACAAGGAAACAAGTTAGCAGCAACACCACTGATTCTTCGAGTGCGGGTGGTGTGAGGCCTTGGTTTTCAACTCCCGAGGCTGAGGTAGAGTATGCGAGGCTGCTTTCGAAGCCTATAGCTAAGGAGCGTGGTTTTCTGCCATCGAGAAAAGATGGTAAGTTGTTGGAGATGATCTTGGAGATGGGCTGGGTTGCTTTTTACGAGACACTCGTTGTTGTGCCCATGAGTATGGTGCGTGATTTCTACGTGAGTGCTAAGGCGGAGAAGAATGGTTTCACGGTGGTTTGGGGGATGACTGTAGAGTATAGTGTTGAGGCTATTCGTAGAGCGATTGAGCAGCCTGAGAGGAGGCCAAAATAGGAGAATTGGAATGAGAAGACGCCGAAGGAGTTTAACTTGGATTTGATTGTTGCTACCCTGTGTTTTCCTGAGACTCATTGGAAGTTGAAGAATGGCACGAACGAGTATGCCACGTTTCCTGCCTCATGCATGAACATGTTTGCAAGTGCATGGAATTCTTTTATTTTTGCTAACATCATGCCATCTTCTCACGTGCATGATGTTACTGTGGAGCGTGCACGTCTGTTGTGGGGGATTTTTCAGGGAGACTATATGGATCTTGGGATGGCTATTCATCAGGGTATTTTGAGGTTTCTGCGATGGAGTACTACGGGTTCTATACCCTATATGTCCATTATGGCGAAGATGTGTATGGCGGTTGGAGTTCATTGGCCCGCACATGAGCAGCTACAACTCCCGAGTGCCCCGATTGATAGTTCGACGTTGTTGAATATGCAGGAGTGGTATGGTGGGAAGCCCGATCCTAAGGGGCTTGGATATTCTTATGACCATCTGCTAGGTGGAAGGCTAGCTCCTCAGGAATATGATGGTAGCATGATGCAGGCGAGCAGAGCAGCTTGAAGAGCTGAGTTAGGAGAGGCCGGTCCTTCGGGATCGCAACAACAGTAACAGAAGCAGCAGGAGGAAGTACAGGGCAGTGCTGGGATGAGTTCAGCGCAGTATAGGCACTTGTTGAGGAGGATGGATGCGATGCATGACATCCATAGTCGTTTTGCACAGGACCTTACCCAGGCATTGGGGACTGCATTTAGAGCAACAGGAGTTGACATCCAATGGTTAGTATTCGGTGAGGATTCTGTATATCTGCCTCTAGACAGTCCTGACACTCCACCCCTTGAGGGTGATGACCCTGATTCTGAGTAGGTATGCGTGAATACTTGCTATTACCTTGAGGATAGTGAATATTTTAAGTTTGGGGGTAGTAGTTAAGAATTATGCATTTTGTGTGAGTCGCATGTAATTTGCATATTCATGCTAGTTTAGTTCATATAGTTGCATATTTGCCATGTGCTAGTTTTTTTATAGTTTTTTTTATGATAGTTTGTTCATATAGTTTCATGCATTTGCATTATAACATGATCCCTTAGATAATTTTTTCGATTGATTCGTGATATTGATGCTAGTGTAGTGATGTCGTGCTTAGTGATGTTAAATCTTATCGAGTTGATTTGTATGCTAGAGAAAATTGTAATTTCACTAAGTCTTATAGGTTGCTTGAGGGCTAGATCACGGTCTTGGTTTATTTGTTTGTCGAGATTTAATCACTTGTTTATATTTAGAATTTAGGATATTCTCTTAATGATAAATTACCATGAATCTTTAAAAATTGGAGAAAGTTGGATTTCATTACTACTTGTTGTGGCTAGGTGTCAAATGGCAAGTAGCCGGCTCATTTTATATGAGTAGTCTAGGGTTGAGCGAGATAGAGCGAAACACACTCGTTCAGAAATTTGTGAAAAAAATAAAAGAAAAAAAAGAAAAAAATATGTGTTTATGAATAATTGATCACGAGTGGTCTCTTTAATACTCGAGTTATTAAGTTCTTAGGGGAGTTTGTGCTTAGTGACCTAAGGCTTTTTATAGTCTGGGATCCACTAACCTAACGCTCGCTACATGGTTGTTATTGTAAGTCTTTTATGGACCTCACTCATTGCACGGTCAAATAAGCATATTTATGTTGTTTATGTGTTGAGAATAAAAGCGTGAATCCATGTAAAACTCCGATATAAGAATTGAATTGTTATAAGTTATCTTGAGTTCAGCTTTTATTCTATTTATAACCTTGTGATTGCTTTGATGAGTAGTGAGTCATGATTATTGATCTAGTTGCGATAGTATATCTGTAAGCATTTGCACACACGCACGTTTCTGGCTTGTAAGTTGAGTTGCGGGATTTGATTGATCTTTGTGCGAATAACTGCAATTTGTTGAGATGTTGCTTGTTGATTGGTTTAGTTAATCTGAGGGGATCGTTGCATCATAGTAGTTGCATTCATGCATTTTTATTTCTTGTTCTTTGAGTCTGTTTATGCTTGAGGACAAGCATCGATTCAAGTTTGGGGGTATGTTGAGTGGTATTTATGTCATCTCATAACACTCCGTATCGCTTTGATTGGTGTTTTATACTCAAGTTATTTGTATTTTTGATGTGTTTTGTAGTGTTTTTGCATTTCAGGCTTATATCAGGAACTCAGGTGAATTGGCATTGATTTTATGCTAATTTGGTGTTAGGAATATGTCAAGAAGATTGCTCATGAAAAGACCAACTCAAATCAGCAAGAAAAGCAGAAGTTAGGATTTTTTTTTCCAGAGAGTCAGCGCGCCTGCGCTGTAGTAGCGTGCGCCCGCGCCAGGATTAGAGAAGTGCAGCGTGCCCACACAGGTGAAGCGTGCGGCCGCGCCGGGTTGAATTCCAGGAATCCTGTTTCTACTCTGATTTTGATCCGAAGGACTTCTAATCTGCATGAGCTGTATATATACATAACTTATGATCATTTTTTATAACAAGACGTACCGGAGCTTAAGGAAAAGGCGTAAGAAGACCGTATAGCACAATTCAACCAAGGCGAAGAGGATCTAGTTTATTCTTGTGATTCTTTATTTTAAGTTGTAACTTTAGATGCTAGTTTTATTGCTTGTGAACCTATACTCTTATTTCGTACTTGGTTTATTATTTATTCAGTATAAAGACTATGATTATTATACCATGCTTTCATCAGAATCCACGCTGATGATGAGTCCGATTATGGGCTAATCGTTATCATGGGGTTCTAGCGGATTTATTTATGGATTTCTTTAGTTAATTTATTTCGATGCCTTAGTGTGTGGTGATTGTATGATATCCTAGTATTGGTTGTGCTTATTCGTCTTATGAGCGTAGCGAACTTATAAGATAGCGTGTTAATCTCTAATGAAACGAAAATGAATTTAGGGGTTTAGAACTTGCCATGCTAGCATAGGTTCATGTATTTGTTATGCATGATTCATAGGTAATTTTAACCATCTTACTTGCCCTATGTAATCACGATAGATAACTTGTGCATTAAACCGTTATGTTGTCAAATTCTATAGACATATAGGGTCTCAATATAATTGGTGTCTATTCAGCTTCTATCTCTTTTGTGGATGTCTAGTAGTATGGTATTCGTACAACGGAAGTTGGCGTTTATCAGTTTCGTGTTATCTGATCACCATTGCATGCTAAGGTTAAGAACGAAAAGGCTATTTAATGAAGTTAGAATCCCATGTTTGTGTCATATAGTATTCAACTCTCTTTATTCTCTTAGTTAATGTTCTTTAGTATAATCTCTTAGTTAAGTGTAATTAAAACAACCTCAATTTGTTATTCGTCTTAGCATTAGATAATAACCATACCATTGTTGCATAAGTACGTTGATTAAAATTAACCTAAACCAGTCCCTGTAGAAATAAACTAGAATTAAATCTATATTACTTACGATCGCGTATACTTGCGTGAATATTAGCACGTGTTCTGGCCCTAACAATGGTACTCAGAATCAAGTTGCTGATCATCTCTCTTGTTTAGAAGATCCAAGTGCGACTTCACAGGATAAGACATGGATAAATGAGTCTTTTCCTGATGAGCAATTGTTTGGGGTGCAAGAAGAGGAACCGTGGTTCGCATACATTGTGAACTACCTTGTGAGCAAAATTATTCCCCCGGACTTATCTTCTTCTCAAAGGAATAAATTTCTTCACGAGGTGAAGTGGTACATATGGGATGAGCTGCTTTTATTTCGGCAAGGAGCTGACCAAATCATTAGGAGATGTATTCCGTATAGCGAGATAGAGGGTATCTTGCGAGACTGTCATTCGACTATTTATGGAGGCCACTATGATGGAGAAAAGACAGTTGCTCGTATCCTTCAAGCAGGATTCTTCTGGCCTACATGGTTTAAGGATGCGCATCAGTTCATTTTGAAGTGTGATCACTGCCAGCGTGTTGATAATATGTCCAAGAGGGATGAAATGCCTCTTAATGTGCTTCTCGAGGTTGAGGTCTTCGATGTTTGGGGAATTAACTTCATGGGGACATTTATCTCATCTTGCAATAATCAGTATATCTTTTTGGCGGTCGATTATGTGTCGAAATGGGTGGAAGTCAAGGCTTTGCCAACAAATGATGCAAAGGTAGTGCTGAATTTTCTTCATAAGCAGTTATTCACAAGATTTGGGACTCCAAGAGTCATAATCAGTGACGGGGGATCGCATTTCTGCAATCACAAGTTCACTGCTATGATGTACAGATATAATGTGAATCATCGCATTGCTACAGCCTACCATCCTCAGACTAATGGTCAAGCTGAGGTGTCTAATAGAGAGATCAAGCGTATTCTGGAGAAAGTTGTATGTCCATCAAGGAAGGATTGGTCTTTGAAGCTGGATGAAGATGTTTGGGCGTATCAAACAACATTCAAGACTCCGCTAGGCATGTCACCGTTTCATTTGGTTTATGGTAAAGGATGTCATTTGCCTGTGGAGCTAGAGCATAAAGCATATTGGGCTTTGAAGAAATTGAACCTTGATATGGATGCAGCTGGTAAGAAAGGGATGCTTCAATTGAATGAACCCGATGAGTTTCGACTTCAAGCGTATGAGAACAACAAAATGTATAAGGAGAAAGTCAAGAGGTGGCACGATAGGGGTTTAGTGCTCAAATCATTTGTGTCTGGGCAGCAAGTTCTTTTGTTCAATCCTCGTCTCCATCTTTTTCCAGGAAAGTTGAAGTCGAGGTGGTCAGGGCCGTTTGTTATCAAAACTGTGTTTCCACATGGAGCGGTGGAGATTTTTGAGAATGATCCAGGCCAGTCATTCAAGGTAAATGGACAGTGTCTGAAGCACTAGTATGGGAATACGACAAACTGTGAGGTGGTTAGTGTCATTTTATTGTCCACTTGATATCGGGATTCTACGTTAAGCTAGCGACGTAAACCAAGCGGTTCTTGGGAGGCAACCCAAGCTTGTTGTACATTAGTAGAAGATAGAAGGAAGAAAAAGCAGAAAAAAGACAAAAAAAATCAAAAAATCAGAAAACAAGGTGTTCTTTTCCAAAAGCACGGCGTGCCCGCGCTGCCTAGCGGGGCGGCCGCGCTGAAAGTACAGAAGCACGGCGCGCCCGTGCTGGGAAGCGGGGCGGCCGCGCTGGAACTCCAGAGACACGGCGCGCCTGCGCTGCCTTGCGGGGCGGTCGCGCTGACCCCCTGTAAAAGAAAAAAATAGAAAAAATGAAAATTCTAAACAAAAACAAACACTCCAACCGATTTTTCCTCCTTTACTTCCCTTATTTCCTTCTGCAATTCAATTCTTACACCCCATTACCCCCACTAATTCCATAATATTTTCCCACTTCTTTTCTAAACCTAATTCTAATCCCTATATATACATACACTTATACATAATCATCTCCATCATACTTTTCAATTCTCAAACCTAAATCTCTCTTATACACTTCTTTTTTCTCAACTTATTCAAATCCAATGGCACCAAAAAGAGCAAGGACTCAAGTTAGCAGCAGCACCACCGATTCTTCGAGTGTTAGGGGTATGATTTCCAGGTTTGCTACTCCGGAGGTTGAAGTTGAGTATACGAGGCTGTTGACGAAGCAGATAGCGAAGGAGAGGGGTTTTCTGCCAACGGCTAAAGATGGTAAGCTGCTTGAGATAATTCTGGAGATGGGTTGGGTTTCTTTTTGCGAGGCACCTGCTGCTATGCCTATGAGTGTTGTTCGCGAGTTCTATACGAACATGAAGGCAGATAAGAATGAATTTACGGTGGTGAGGGGGTTGACGGTGGATTATAGTCCTGAGGCTATTCGTCGGGTGATTAACCAGCCCGAGAGACAGTCGGCTCAGGAGGATTGAGTGACTAAGACCGGGGAGGATTTTGACTTGGACATGATTGTTGCTACGCTGTGTGTCCCAAACACTCACTGAAAGTTCAAGAGGGGTTCGAACGAGTATGCCACTTTCCCTGCCTCATACATGAATAGGTTCACTCGTGCATGAAACTCTTTTATCTGTGCGAACATCATGCCTTCTTCACATGTGCACGATATTACTTTGGATCGTGCGAAGTTGTTGTGGGGGATATTGCAGGGCGATTATGTGGATCTTGGATCTATTATTTACCAGGGTATTCTAAGGTTTCTGCGTGGGAGCACTACAGGGTCTATTCCGTATGCGTCGATTGTGACAAAGCTTTGTGTGGCGGTGGGAGTTCATTAGCCTGCATACAAGCAGCTTCAACTACCGAGTGCCCCTATTAACAGTTCGACGATAGCAGTGATGCAGGAGTGGTACGGTGGGAAAGCTGATGAGAAGGGGCTTGGCTACACTTATGTTGGTGGTTCTTCGTAAGCCCGCAGAGCGGCATAGGGACATCAGATTGGTGAGGCCGGTTCTTCACAGCAGCAGCAACAACATCAGCAGGATGTAGAGGATACTGTTGGTTTGGGTTCAGCGCAGTATAGGCGGCTTTCGAGGCGGATGGATGCGATGTACGAGTCGCATAGTAGGTTTGCACATGATCTCACCCTTGCGTTGGGGATAGCTTTTAGAGCCACGGGGGTTGACATTCAGTGGCCAGTTTTTGGTGAGGATTCTGTGTACCCGCATCCTGACACTCCACCCGTGGAAGGTGATGACCATCCTGATTCCGAGTAGGTATGCCTTTATTCCTTATTATTACCTTCACTGAGAACAGTGAAAATTTTAAGTTTGGGGGCGGTAGTTAAGGAATATATTGGTGTGAGTCCATATAGTTGCATACTCATGATAGTTTAGTTCATATAGTTGCATATTTGTCATGTATTTTTTTTATTTGTTTATTTTGCATGTTAGTATATTGCATATAGTTGCATGTGCATTTTATCATGATCCCTTAAGTTTGCTTTTCCGATTAATTTGTGATATTGATTTGAGTGTAGTGATATCGTATAAAGGGATGTTAAGTCTTAATAATTTGATTTGTATGCTAGAAGCAAATAAAATTTCACTAACTCTTATAGGTTGCATGTGTGCTAGATCATTGTCATGTCTTGTTGTTTGTTAAGGTTTAATCACTTGTTTATATTTAGAATTTATGATATTCTCTTATTGGCAAAATAACATGGATTTTTTAAAAAATTGGAGAAAAACATTGGATTTCATTGCTAGTTATGGCTAGGTGTCAAATGGCTAGTAGCCGGCTCATATTTATATGAGTAGTCTAGGGTTGAGCGAGATGGAGCGAAACGCACTCGTTCAGAAATTGTTGAAAAAAAGAAAAAAAGAAAAAAAATATGTGTTATGCATAATTGATCACGAGTGAGCTCTTTAATACTCGAGTTATTAAGTTCTAGGGGATTTGTGCCTAGTGACCTAAGGCTTTTATAGTTTGGGATCCGCTAACCTAACGCTCGCTACATGGGTATTATTGCATAAATCTTTTGTGGACCTCACTCATTGCACAATCAAATAAGAATATTTGTGTTGTTATGTTTATAAATAAAAGCATGAATCCATGTATAACTCTGATATAAAAATTGAAGTGTTGTCATTTATTTTGAGTTTATCGTTTATTCTGTTTATAACCTTGTGATTGCCTTGATGGGTGGTGAGTTATGATTATTGATCTAGTTGCGAGAGTATATATGTTAAGAATTTACACACACGCACATTTTTGGTTTGTGAGTTGATTTGTGAGATTTTATCGAACTTTGTGTGAATAATTGCATTTGTTGAGATGTTGCTCATTGGTTAGTTTAGTTAATCCAAGGGGATTGTTGCATTCATGTTAGTTGCATTCATGCATTTTTATTCTTATTTTTGAGTCTGTTATGCTTGAGGACAAGCATCGATACAAGTTTGGGGGTGTGTTAAGTAGCATTTATATCCACTTAGAATGCTTCGTAAAGGCTCGAATTGGGGTTTTGTACTCAAGTTATTTGTGTATTTGATATATTTTTGTAGTGTTTTACATTTCAGGGCATAATTGGAAGCAGTAGTGGTTTTACAATGTTTTTATGCTTGGAAGAGTGTTAGGAAGGAGCCTCGGATGATTGCACGAAGAAACCAGCAAGTGAAGGCAATTTAATAAGAAGAAATCAGTTTTTCCAGAGACTCAGAGCAGCCGCGCCCAAGTCCAGGGCGGTTGCGTGCGTTTAACAGAAGTACAAATCGGCCGCACTAGGTCAGCTTTTTAGAATCCTGTTGCTACTAGAATATTGATCTGCTGGACTTCTGGATTATTTTGTGCTGGTATTTAAAGACATCTTAAAGACGTTTTTCATAACGGAGACTAAGGAGAAGACGGAGAGAAGACCTAAGAGCACAAATATAACGAAGGAGAAGAAAAGCTTGTTTTTACTTGTGATTCTTTGATTGAGTTGTAATCTTGGATGCTTGTTTTCTTGTTTGTTGAACCTATTACTCTTGATTACGTACTTTGATTATTTATTCAGTTTATAAGGACTTAGTTTATTATACAATACTTTCATCGGAACCCACGGTGATGATGAGTTCGGTTATGAACTAATCGTTATCGTGGGGTTCTAACGGATTTACTTATGGATTTTAATAGTTAATTTGTTTCGATATCTTAGTGTGTGGTGATTATATGATATCCTAGTATTGGTTGTGCTTATTTGTCTTATGAGTGTCGCGAACCTATAAGATATCGTGTTAATATCTATTGAAGCGAAAGTGAATTTTGAGGTTTAGAACTTGTCATGCTTGTATAGGTTCATGTATTTGTTATGCATGATTCGTAGGCAATTTTAACCATCTGACTTGCCCTATATAATCACGATAGATAACTTGCGTATTAAACCTTTATGTTGTCAAATTCTATAGACATATAAGGTCTCAACATAATTGGTGTCTATTCAGCTTCTATCTCTTTTATGGATGTCTGGTAGTAGGGTATTCATACAACGATGGTTGGCTTTTACTAGTTTTGTGTTGTCTGATTAGTTGCCATTACCATGGCATGCTAAGGTTAAGAACGATGACTTTGAATGAAGTAGTAATGAAGTTAGAATCCCATATTTGTCTCATATAAGTAATTCAACCTCAATTCTCTTAGTTAATGCTAGTTAGTATAATCTCTTAGATAATCAAAACCAATTTGTTATTTGTCTTAGCATTGAACGATAGCCATATCATTGTTGCATAAGTGCATAGATTGAAGTTAACCTAAACCAGTCTCTGTGGGAACGAACTAGAAAGAATTCTATATTACTTGCGAACGTGTATACTTGCGTGTAAACTTAGCGTGTATTTTCGTCCTAACAGCTACCCAAGTAATAATAATTCAATCGGTGGTCGATTTAACCTTTCGTGAATAATGTATAATATAATATAATCCCTTTAACCAAATATTATAGATTAAACAAGAGGCATGTAATGTGTCATCCTCATCATAGTTTAATCCAAGTTTCATTGATCAATGAGTAGACTATCATATCAAATCAACATTTGAGTGTGGCCACGCATTTCATAGTATAGCTCACATAAGAGGCCAATAATATCACTCCTAAAATAGGAGGGTTAAATCTCATCTAGATAATTCATATTTCTCATACGATTCATAATATACCCAATTTCCACTTTTATCATTACCCGGTCAAGGATAACTTTTAATGGAATCAATGTATATTAAGTCTCGTATAGAAATATAATGACTGCAGGTCTAAGGACCATTACATCATTATCACTGTCAGAATTACTTATGACACAACAGACATGTAAAATCTCACATCGGGTCTGTCCAGCATGTACATTTACACATGCCAGTATTTTTGACTTTAGTATCACTATACCTATGATCAATGAGATGTGATCATCAGTCAATAAACACACCAGTCTTAATGCATTATTATTGTCCCTTAATAATAATACTCGATTAGGAACCTCTAGGAATATTGATACTATTCTCATAATCTCATTTCTAAGTCACGTATTTAGAGATATAGAATTGCATATCATATTCCAAGGACATTTATTAATCTAACATTTATATCGCAGTAAATTAAGAATTAATAAATTATAAAGGGAAAAATTGATAGAACATAAACATTAATAATCCAAATATCTTAAACATCATAGTGTTGTCTCTAGGGCACAAATACTAACAATATATATATATATATATTATTGGCCGAAAACCCGTTCGATGCACTGATTATTTTTAATATTATATAAATTTTGAATTTAATTTGAAGTAAAAGTTTTAGTTATGAAACTTATTTATTTGAAATTTTAATAATATGATTTGATAATCTATATCTATTACTAATATATAAAAGACGAAACATTGAAAGTTTTGGTACGGTACCTATTTTTTGGTACACGTTGTATAACGACTCGTGTATTTTCTCTTATTTTTAATATTTTAAAGGTGTAATAATTGAAAAAATAATTAAGTAAAATATTTGCATTGGTTTTGGCAGCAGTGTGTTGATGTTATTTATGTGTCTGTGATTTATTGGTATATAGGTTGGAATTTTTGTGATAATTATTGAGTTATATGGTTTTGTTACGTTTTTAAAATGTGATTTTATTACATTTTTAATTTCATAAATATCTGGATTGCCTCTAAAATTGGTTTTATAATTTTATAATTTCAATAATTATTTTTAGGACTTTATAAAATTGAGAAATCAATATTTCACTAATTATTTATCTTAAAATGATTTTTTCGTTGTGTTTATTTGTAAAACCCATATTTAATTCCAAAATTCTTCGAAAATCACGAAATTCATATTTTACTAAGTTTATACTATTTTGAGAATTTTAAAATTATTTTGGAAATTTTCGGGATTAATTTCACCTGCGCGTTGTTTCGTTTCATTGTTAAAAAGCGGGTGTAAAGTGCACTTCAAAAATTGTTTTAAAATTTCAAAATTTACGTTTTTATAAATTCCGGATATTTCTGATATTTTGAGACTAGTTTGGATTTATTTCGATATGTTTTTAATCACACTTTATTTCGTTAAAATATAAATTTGGGATAAAAATCCGGTCCCCAAGTATTCAGGGATACGTGTTAATAAATTAACACGTATCTGATTTTCGCAAGACACGTGTGGCTGCCTTATTATTTCCCTTAAACATCAATTCTTTGGTCTCTCATCTCTCGGCCTCTCTCGATTCTCTGGTTCTCTCTCTTTGTTCTTGTTTCTTTCTCTACTATTCTCTTTTCTTCCCCTTCGATTTCTTCCCTGTTGCTTTGTTGTCCGTTCGCCGTCGTTGCTTCCGATTTTCCGGTGAGCCGCCGCTGCTTTTCCGGCTTGGCTGGTTCCTATTCTTGCTAAAATATATATATGCATGATTGTATGTATATGTTTGTGTGTGTGTATTTGTATGTGTGTGTGTGAGTGAACAACGTGTGTGTGTGTGTGGCGTGTGCGGTGGCTGTGCAGTGTTGTGCGGCTGTGTGTTTTTGGTTTGGTCTTGGTTCTGTTGGGCTTTCTGTTGCTGGGCTTTGTAGTTGGGCCTTGTTATTGAGCCTCTACTGTTGGGCCAGTTTATGCAGTTGGGCTTGGTTATTGTAAATTGATTTTTATATCATTTTTCTGCAGGAAAAATAAATGAGTAATATTCGTGAAATAAAAACTTTCATCCGGGGAAAATTATTTTTATCGGTGAAATTTTCGCATTGGAATTCGAGTATCGAGATGAATTTTTATGAGCGGACGGTGGACGGTGATAAATTATTCTGAGTCCTAAAGTTATAAATAAATAAAATAATTCAAATAACCAGTTTTGTATGTAAATAATTTTGGAATTGTGAAATAGTATTGTGAATTGAGATTATGGATTGCTGTGATTGTTGTGGATATTGACGTCGATTGTAATCGATGGGTAGGCTTATAAACAAAAGAGTTGCTGCCAAAATTTTCTTAAATTTATTTTAAAACGTACTTTATTTAAACGTGTTACCCCTAATTGTATATGGACTATGTGATTACGTGATTATGTGTATAATAACTATACGAGTCGGGTTATCGGATTGGGTTATTAGGGTTCGAGGATATCAAGCATGTCAGTATAACTGATTAGGGTATTTTGTATCTGTAGATCCCAGTCGAGTTTTTCCAGGACCAAAGTCAGCGTAAAAGCTACTTAGAGTTCCGAAAGTATTGCAAGGCAAGTACCCCTGACCATTCTTTTATGGTTCAGTATGTATGAATAGCTAATGTTTTAATCTCGCAATGGAATAGAAACGTTTTAAGTTACGTATCCCCTGTAGTTATAAATTACTGTTTTCAACCTGTTTTGGGGAAAAGTAACTTCGAAAGGTACCTATCTCGAATGAAATGATTTGCGAACTAGATTTTATATGTGTGCTGTTAAAAATGAATGATTTTGGAAATGAGATAGGTACAAGTGTTTTGAATAAGTTAGTGTGTGTCAGACTTTTGAATAAATGGTTTGTAATAATGTGTGGCTTGGATCATACTTGAACCTGGATCGAATCTTGGTTCTGGGTCGAGTTAGTTTATTTTAATAATAATCTTGTTGTTTATATTTCTGGTAATTGTGTTTGGTGACGTCAACTCCTGACCCCGGAGTTGAGGCCGTCACAGTTGGTATCAGAGCTACAGGTTCAAGTCCCTGATTCAGGTTAGGGATTATGTCGAATAGGTGTAGAATTGTGTCTTAAGGTGAGTCAGCAACTCATATAGAGGAGCAAACCCTAGAGTCAGTCGAGGGTTCCGGCGGCGTTACCCTGGCATCTATTAATGTTTTGATATAACTGCCTTGACCTTGTTGTGTCTTTCCTGTATATTTATTTTGTTGGCAGTGGCCAATTGTGATCTCTAGTTCTCTATCCCGGGAGAACCCATCAGATTCGGATAGCTCTGAATCCGAGAGGGCTATGGATGTTGTAACTGAGGAGACTCCTATGCCTCCCACACCAGTTTTTTCCTTTGTACCGAGAGATATCCCTGGCACTAGTGCCCGTCCTCGCTGGGTACGTATTTCTGTGTATGCTGTTAGGGATTTTCCTCCCGACTGTGGTCCTAGTTCTTCCTCTTCGAGACCTCCGGTTCGTCCTGCGGCCCCTATTGGTACCTCTTCTCTGATCCTCTATCATGTTCACCAAGCGGTAAATAAATCTTTTATCAGAGAGCAGAGTCTGGGGCTAGCTGCTCAGCTTGACCAGATACCAGTTGCACCTTTCCAGGGCATCCCTGCCCCTTCCCATGAGGTGCAAGCCCGTGTGCTATCTTTGACTCAAAAGGTTGTTGAGAGAGCTAGATCCATTGACCGTTTCATTAGCTCAGAGTTCAGGGCTATCCAGTACCAGGATTTAATGAACTGGTTAGTGTTTGAGCTAGGTTCTATCAGTGGCAGTGGTTAGTTCAGGGTTGCAGCAGAGAGATATAGAGCTCAGAGTTGGCTTCCGGGAGTTCTGTAGTTGTTTTCTTTGTATATGTATATTATGTTGTGATAGTTTGTAGTAGGAGGAGGCTGCTATGACAGTTAGTTTTGATGTGTATTTGGATGGTTTCTTTTCAGTTGGATTTCAGTTATACCAGTTGGATTTCTGTTGGTTATTGTATCGTAGCTGCTTTATTCTGTTCTTCAGTTTTTATATATACTTGTGCGTTGTTATTATTGTCGTTACTATTATTGTTGTCTCTATTGCTGGTATTTCTAGATTATGATCATTCACTCAGGATGGATCCAATTAAATTGAAGATGAGGATATTGCCTTAGTGGCAACACTCTCCTGATGCATATGTATAAACCGCTAGGAGCAATCCATTTTCTTATATATGACTGTTATGTTTCAGGAGAATGCCACTAAAGAAGAATTCTCAACCCAATAACGGATCTGCTAGGGATTCCTCCATGAGTGAATTGATGGATTTGTTGCGTCAGCAGTCTACTCAGCTGGCCCAACAGCAACAGCAATTCCAGCAGCAGCAACAATAATTGCAGCAGCAACAACAACAACAACAACTCATACAACAACAGCAAATCCAACAGCAGCAACTGCAAATCCAGCAGCAGCATGAGATGAGGGGGACAAACCAGGTTGTTAGTTTTAAGTCTTTCCAGGCAGTGAAACCCCCAAAGTTTAAAGGTGAAGTGGATCCTGTTACTGCCAGGATATGGTTGAAGGAAATGCAGAAGGCGTTAGCACTCACCAAGGTGAGTGAGGATTTAAAGACAGATTATGCTAGTTATTTTCTAAATAATGATTCGAACTATTAGTGGGAGTCTACGCGAGCACTAGAAGGAGAAGGTCTTATCCCATGGGCAAGATTTACAGAGCTGTTCTTGGAGAAATACTTTCCGGACTGTCTCTAGAGTCAGATGGAGATGGAGTTTTTGGAGTTGAAGCAAGGAGACATGAGTGTTACGGAGTATGAAGCAAAGTTTATGGAGTTGGCCTGTATAGCACCAGAATATGTGAGTTCGGAAGCTCGCGAGCGAAGCGGTTTCAACAAGGGTTAAAGCCAGAAATAAGGAGTGGAGTTGTAGCTTTACAACTCAAAACATATATGTCGGTAGTTCAGGCTGCCTTAGTGATAGAAAGTGACCAGAGATTAGCTGCAAATGAGCAGGGTGAGAAGAAAAGGAAGTTTGAAAGTGGACCTGCTAGGTCAGAATCAGGTGGAGCAAGTCAGAAGTTCCAGCGTTGGTTTGGAAAGAATAAGAATAAGAAGTTCAGGAGACAGAATTTCCCCCAGGCTAGGCCCAGTACTACTTCAGTTAGTTCTACCCCAAAAAGGTTTAGCAAGCCAATGATCGACTGTAAGACATGCGGAAAGAAGCACCGTGGGCAATGTCGAGAGAATATTAACTGTTTTAAGTATGGCCAGAAGGGTCATTATTCCACGGAGTACAAGTCTGAGACCCAAGGAGTAACTTATTTTAGTTGCGGTAAAGTGGGGCATATTACTAGGAATTACAAATCAGTGACCCAAGGTAATGTTGGAAGGAGTGTGTCCCAAGGACCAGCAATAAGTACTGCTAGAGATAGAACCTTTAAGATGACCATGAAATATTCAGCTCATGATTCCGATGTAGTTGCAGGTACGCTTTCTCTTAATTCCGTACCTGTTAACGTTTTATTTGATTCGGGAGCGTCCAAATCTTTTATATCTATGAACTGTGTGAATTAATTACAATTGATGTTGGAAGAACTAGATGAACCTTTGACCATAGAGGTGGCTAATAAGGATAAAATACCTGTAAGTCAATTTTGTCCTAAGTGCTCCATAGAGATTTCAGGATATACTTTCCCTACCGACCTATTACCTTTTGAGTTAGGAGAATTTGATGTTATTCTAGGTATGGATTGGTTGTCTCTGTATAAGGAAAATATTTGCTGTAAGAAAAAAAGAGTTGTTATGTATACCCCAGATAATAAAAGGATCAGTTATCAAGGACAGAGGCAGGATAAGAAGTTCCTTTCAGTATTACAAGCAAAGAAATTATTACGGTAAGGGTGTGAAGCGTATTTTGCTCATGTGGTGGATACGAAGAAAGAGACCCCTACTTTGGATGAGATTCCCATAGTAAGAGAATCTCCTGACGTCTTTCCAGAATAATTGCCATGATTACCACCTGATCGAGAAATAGAGTTCTCCATTGATTTGATGCCCGGAGCTGAACCAGTTTCCAAAGCTCCATATAGAATGGCCCTAGTGGAAATGAAAGAACTGACCAAACAACTTCAGGAACTATTGGATAAGGGAGTTATTCAAACCAGTGTTTCTCCGTGGGGTGCTCCAGTGCTATTCGTAAAGAAGAAGGATGGAAGTATGAGGTTGTGTATTGACTATAGAGAGCTAAACAAGTTGACGATAAAGAACAAGTATCATTTGCCACGTATCGACGATTTGTTTGATTAGCTTAAGGGGGCATGTTATTTTTAAAAGATTGATTTAAGGTCCGGCTACCACCAACTGAAGATAAAGCCCGAAGATATTCCCAAGACTACATTCAGAACAAGGTATGGCCATTATGAGTTCTTAGTGATGTCGTTTGGATTGACAAATACGCCAACGACTTTTATGGATTTAATGAATAGGGTGTATAAGGAGTACTAGGATAAGTTTATTATTATATTTATTAATGACATCCTCATATATTCAAAGACTCCAGAAGATCACGCAACGCATCTACGGATTGCCCTTCAGAAGTTGAGAGAAAAGCAATTACATGCAAAGTTTTCCAAGTGTGAGTTTTGGTTGGCAGAGGTACAGTTTCTTGGACATGTGGTGAATAAGGAGGGCATCAAGGTAGACCCTGTAAAGATTGAATCCGTATCCAAGTTGGAGCAACCAAAGACTCTGACGGAAATAAGAAGTTTTCTTGGATTAGCTGGATACTACTGAAGGTTTGTAAATGATTTTTCAAAGATTGCATCCCCATTAACTAAGTTAACCAGGAAGAATGAGAAGTTCATTTGGACGGAAAAGTGTGAAGAAAGTTTCCAAGAATTGAAAAGGAGGTTAGTGACAGCTCCAGTACTAGCATTGCCAGATGAGACGGGAAACTATGTGATTTATAGCGACGCTTCTTTGAAAGGTTTGGGATGTGTGCTAATGCAGCACGACAAAGTTATCGCCTATTCCTCCAGACAACTAAAGCCTCACGAGCAGAAGTATTTGGTCCATGATCTTGAGTTGGCAGCTATAGTGTTTGCACTGAAGTTGTGGCGTCATTACTTGTATGGAGAGAAGTGCGATATTTATACGGATCATAAGAGCCTGAAGTACATATTCACGCAGAAGGATTTGAACATGAGACAAAGAAGGTGTGTAACATCCGGGATAACGCGTGTGATTATTTTTATCAATAAATAATTTTTATATGAATATTATGTGATTTTTGGTGAATTATCTGATGATTGGTGTGAATATGTGAATGCTTATATGTGATACAGTATAAGTTTGCTAATTTTATTATGACCAGAATAAAATATAGATAATTACGGTATTTTTCTGGTAATTTTTGGGCTGTTAAATGATTTTATATTAAATTATGAATTTATTAATTATTTTCTGAATAATTACAAAATTATTTTATAAAGCCGAGAATCGTCCGACTTCAACCGTTTTACGTTTTTACAACCTGAAACTCTTCCGAAAACTCCTTCATAACCCAATCTGGTAATTCCGGACATTTTCCGTGTTTTGACTTTTTTGATCTAGATTACGATTTGACCCGTGCGCGGCCCGGCGCAAGATTTTCGATACGATAATCATTTCGGTGAACCAACAAAACCCGTATTTTTGAAAGACGGGATATTATTATGTTATTTTCATATATAGTGTTTTATAAGAATCACGGTTTGGATAATTATCCAATCCGGGTATCGAATCGGATCATTTTTGCAGTTACTTAGCGGCTAAGTAACTAATTTGACGATCCAAGACGATCCAAAATGATCCAAAACGAGCCAATATTCCAAAAATATATATAGCCCTTTTATTATTTCATTTTATTCGTATAATCACAATCAGTCAGTAAAACCCCGTAAAATATAGAGAAAATGTCAAATTAAAACCGCGTTCTTGAAAATCAAATGTACGAACAAAGGCGTTATCGAACTCCGATTCGGGCGTGTAATATATCAAAACGAAGCTCTCGAAATCTTCTTTCTGAATCAACCATTTGTTTTTTCCCAGAAATCAAGGTATTTTTCTGATTTAATTATTTAAATTCAAATTAATTATGGATTATAATATGAATTTTTGTTCTTGATGTTTTTTATATGATTTGATGGCATAATCGTGTAGATTATTTCTTCCTGGTCATTTTGGTATATTATATGATTAATTTGGAGTTCAATAACATATGAAAAATTGAGTTTGATCTTCGAATTTGTGAATTAGGGTTCTTGTTCAAGAACATAGTCAATTGAAATTTTGGGTTTTTATTTTTATTGATTCTGGGAATGAATGAGTAGTACCAATGAATATATCGTTTGAAAATGAATCGATTGGTGTGTACAAGTTGATTCGAGGATGCCTGGAAGCTGTTCTCCGAAAAAAGCCGAGAAACGGCGGCGTAAACTTCTGCGTCTTTTTCCGGTTAATCGCCGACGTTTTGAACGATTTGAAGTAGGCAGTTGTGCTTCTGGGAGTCTATACGTCAATCGCTGTGATTTTGGTGTCGTTCTGGGCACTTTGTAAGGTGGCCGAAAAAGTTTGGTGGCCGCCGTTAATGGCGGCCGGCCACCGGAGCGGTAAACAGGGAAGACGACGGGGGAAACTACAGTTTAGTACCCCGAAGTTTCCCTGATTTGCATATTTAATATTTCGGTTTTAAAATCTATAAAATTTAGATTTTTGTTTATAAAAATTCCAAAAATCAGATTGCTGTTTATATAATTACAAAAATTGTATTTTCTTTTAATAATATTTTCAGAAAATTGTTTTTAATTTCCAAAAATTCCAAAAATGGTTATTTTAAATTCCAAAAATTGTTTTTAATTCAAATATAAATCTAAATTATTTATTTAATTAATTTTAGTTAATAATTAATTAATTAATTCGTTGATTAATTTAAATATTAATTGATTAATTAGTTTAATTATTTATTAATTAATTTTAATTAATTATTTAATTAGATTTAATTATTTAAAATTGATTTAAAAATTCTGAAAAGTAGTATCGGGCTTTAAAATATTAATTTTAAATTATTTTCAAGGCTCAATAATTATTATAAAATTATTTTAAAGTCAGATTCGGGTGTTCAAACCCCATTATTTAATTATAAAATGATTCGGAGTCCAATTTTAATTCCGAAAAATATTCAAAAATTCGTAATAAATACCTGGAAAATCATTTTGACCCCGAATCTTCTTTGAAAAATTATTTTAATCGAATACCTTACGTGTTATGTGCTACGTGTTCAATGATTGATGCGTTATATGCCTATGTGGTTATGGTTTGACTGTTTTAGTCATAACTTTTAATCCGTAAATTGGATTTGGGTGGAACGAAGGGTAGATAAAAGCTTATGATGTTTATGTGACGATTAGAATAATATGAGTATGAATAATTGATAGATACTTGTGATGCCTAGCAGAGTCAGCAAGGCATAGAAAAGGAAACCAGTGATCTATAAATAGAATCAAAGCATGGAAAGAGAATGAAAATGATTGATAAATAGAAGCAAGGCATAGAAAGAGAAGAAAAGTAGTTGATGGGTAAAACTGTTAGATGAGTACAAGTAAAGTGGAAATCGTCGATGATAAGGCAAGTACTTCTGAACTTCTCTTCAAGATATATTACAAATATTTTCGAACTATCTCATAACATGTCGCTATTATTCAAAATAACTCTTATTTTATATTGCAAGTGCTTTAAAATATTTAACCTTGAACCCTGATTCTTATTGATCTTGAGCCATAAGCCTTATTCTTCATAAACCATTGATTATTGAATTCTCAGATACGAGCTAAACACATACGATACTACTTCACAAATACATATCTACCACATACTAACTTCTGATATTGAATTACTTGACATACCAACCCTTATTCATTGTTTAACAGAAGACCAATCCTTGTAACCCTTGAACCCTTGGTCTTCTACTTTCTGATTCTTTCCTTGATTGAAAGCCAATCTTTTTGAATTCCTTGTTATACCTTCATGGTATTGTGAATCACCTTATGCTTCAAGATAAATGTTGTTTATGATTCAACTTACTGAATTACATTGGTTATCATATTGAATTATTTTAGAATCGGATGGTTTTATAAATGTGGGCCAGATTCGTGGTCGGACCAGATTCGTGGTCATAATAGGCCAATGTGTGCCTTGGATCCAGTATATAGAGCAAAGTTGGGAGCCTTGCTCGGGGTTAGTGTGTGACTGATCAGCAGCCTAACCTTAGTTTTTTTTAAATTGAAAAGTAAATATCCAATTCTAATCATTGTTTATTCAGAAACTTGATTCTTCCGAATCATTTCAATTGTTTATTGTTTAACCTCAGTTATTGTTATTATGACTTACTGAGCTAGTTAGCTCACTCTTGCAAACCTTCTTATATTTTCAACAGTTGGAAAGGAAATTGTTGGTAACGAGGATTCCCAGTCCAGTGTGCAAGCTAGGATTCCAGGTTAAATTGGATCGAGCTAGCAGGAGCTTTATATTGTAGATGAGTTATGCAAGATTGTAAGAATGATAGTATTATCAGTTGTAAGTTGAACTAGTTGGGATTTGGTACGATGTAATAAAAGATAAGGTTGTGGCTTGTTTTTATGCTTGAACCTGTTGCGATCCATGGTTGTGAAAAGAAGGGTCACTGCATATAATATTTTATATACAGGTTTATATATTGTGTGTGTTTGTGTGTTGTGAGCCCCAAACTTCTGACCCGGGTTTGGAGGGCATTACAAGGTGGTTGGAATTGATCAAGGACTACGATTGTTCAATTAACTATCACCCAGGTAAAGCCAATATGGTGGAGGATGCCTTAAGTAGAAAAGAGAAGTTGAATATGATTCAGATTGCGAACGAACTAGCACGAGACTTAGAAAATATGGAGATTGAGGTTCGAGTACCAAGTGAAGGTCAAGAGCAACTATATGAAGTTACCTTTCATCCAACGTTGATGGAAAAGATCAAAAGGTGTCAAGAAGGAGTTATGGAAAAGGAATTAGATACTTTGACAGGAGAAGAATTGTGTACCCAAAAGGATAGCCAAAGTTTGTTTAGATTTTCTTCGAGAATTTGGATTCCTAATATAACGGAGCTGATGAATGAAGTATTACATGAAGCGCACAACTCTAGGTTTTTTATCCACCCCGTTAGCACTAAGATGTACCAAGACTTAAAGAAGCACTTTTGGTGGCCAGGAATGAAGAAGGATATTGCCAATTGGGTTAGTAAATATCACGTATGTCAGATGGTAAAAGCGGAACATCAACGACCAAGTGGATTGTTACAGCCCTTGGAGATTCCCTAGTGGAAGTGGGAAGAGATTGCAATAGATTTTGTAGTGGGATTGCCAAAGACGAGAGCAAATCAGGATGCCATTTGGGTAATCATTGATAGGTTGACCAAGTCAGCGCATTTTCTTCCAATTAACGAAAGGTATTCCTTGAAAAAGTTAGTTAAGTTGTATTTGGATGAAATAGTTACCAAGCATGGAGTTCCCGTGTCGATAGTGTCAGACCGAGACCCGAGATTCAATTCCAGGTTTTGGACCAAATTCCAAGAATGTTTAGGAACTAAGTTGAATATGAGCACCACCTATCATCCTCAGACAGACGGTCAAAGTGAGAGAATAATCCAGACCATAGAGGATATGTTGTGAGTTTGTGTTTTGGATTTTAAGGGAAATTGGGACGCACACTTACCTTTGATCGAGTTATCGTATAATAATAGCTACCATGCAAGCATTGGAATGCCGCCTTACGAAGCTTTATATGGACATAAGTATAAATCACCATTGTATTAGAATGAAGCAGGAGAAAAGAAAGTGTTAGGCCCCGAGTTGGTTCAGCAAACCAGAGATGCAGTAGCATTGATTCGGAAAAGGTTAAAAACAGCCCAGGACAGGTAGAGAAAGATTGCGGATTTGCATAGGAAGGATATAAACTTCGAGATAGGAGCACTGGTGTTACAAAAGGTATCACCTTGAAAAGGGTTAGTGCGATTTGGTCAAAAAGTTAAACTTAGCCCCAGATTTATAGGACCATTTGAGGTTGTTAGGTCACTCACACTGTAGAAGGGGGTTGAATACAGTGCTTACTACAATCAAATCGAATATAAGAACTCAAGTAACAGAACACAGATTTTATTCAACACAATAAACTCTGTTACAAAGAACTGTTCTGTCTCAGTGATGAACAAATTATCACGAGAGTTGCTAGGGTTACAATGAATAATATTCTCGAATAAGATAACACATATAGTGTAAACCCTATGATGTGTTTATATAGACACACAGTTACAAGATAATCTTCTAATTGATATCGAACATAAGTCTGCGTCCTAAAATATATCAACTAGTTATCTTTTCTTCTAAGTATTCTATTCTTCATAGAATTCTTCTTCATGCATATCTCTTCTTATTTTAGTCTCGATCTTCTTTCCTTCAATCAGCCGCCTTCCTTATCTGAAAGTCTCCTTAAGTCCTGATATTATCTCCTGATAAATATCTTCTGATAACTTAAGTTCTGATAACTTAAGTTCTGATATCTTAAGTTCTGACTTCAGTATAAGTACAGATATCCAGTTAAGTCCTGATTTGTCTTGTTAGTTAAGATCTAAAAAACTAAACACAAATTATTATTAGACATGACATCACAAATATTTCTAACAATCTCCCCCAACTTGTAAATCAGCATAATATACAAGTTCAACAGATATTTGATGATGTAAAAAATATTAAGTACAAATGCATGAGAATTTGACTAGATAACTACAACTTATAGTCCTTGTAGTTTTACCATCCTTAAAGTTTGATATCAGCTTCAGTCTATATACACTTCAGAATTTAAGCAGTTGTAGATCTTTAACTTGGCTTCAATTTCTGATCTCTTTGATGTCAGGAGTTATTCTGAGATAGTTCTTCAAAAGTGTTCTCTCAGCATATTCAAGTTCATTGACCATCCTCCTTTTAGCATTTTTCAGTTCAACTGTATCTTCACCAGTTTGAAAGATAGCAGCCCTGAGATCATTTATTTTAGCTTTTCTTATATCCTGATCCAGTCTGATGAATAGGCTTTATCAGATTCTAGATTGAATTCAATTCCCTTAATACCAGAAAATGTAGTAATGATTTTAGCAGTATTAGGCTTCATTTCAATAATATCTCCACTGTGAGATCTGTACTTAGGACAGTATGGGCTGTCAGACTTTACAGAGTAAAGCCTCTTCTGTCTTTGAATATTTGATTTTAAATAACCTGCAGCACCATCTGTTGATCTATTTTTCACTTGAAGTAGAAATAGAACATGTTCCAGTTCTTCAAAATACTTCAATGAAATAGAATTCTTCCTGATCTGGAATACCCTCCCATCTGTCATAAAGTATAACATGATATCTTCTTTCAAAATAGAGTGGTAAACCATTTGTACAGATTCAAGTTGATTCAATCTTTCAGGAGTTGCTCCTACTCCTGGTTCACTTAAAAAAGTTGGATCATTGGTAGTGTTGTGTATTCTTCTTTCATCAGAACTACCCAATCCTGATTTGTCTCTTGCTTCCTTTCCTTGAACAACTCTTGCTTCAAAACCACTTGATGTAGTCTTCAAAGGTTGAGTCTGTTGAGCTTTTGTGAATCCTGGTAGTAGTATCTTTGAAGGTTTAACATGAGTAATGTCAGAGGTTTCCTTTTCTTTATCTTCTGATATCAAGCCAACTTGAGCTATGTCAGAGGTTGTTTACTTCACTGTAATATCAGATTTTACTAAGTCATGATCTTGAACAACATGAGCTCTGTCAGAGGTTGTTTGAATATCCTTTTTCTTCAAAACCAGACTAGTATCTTCATCATTAATTATTTCTTTATCCATGATTGGCATGTATACCTTTACAGGTTCATCAATTTTTGCTTTGCCCTTGGATCTTGGATCTACCTCCACTTTTGATTTGGCTTTGGTTGCCTCAAAATTTGTCTTCTTCTTAATCACAATACCCTTAGGCTTTGGAAGTTTCTTTTCAACAATAGAAGCTTTAGACTTGGATGTGACATTCTCTGCTTTAAGTCTGGATTCTTCTTCCTTTAGACTTTTAAAGTCCATTCCTGGATTTTCTTTGAGAAATAGTCTTTTTGAAATTTCTTCATCCAGCTTCTGTAACTTAGGGTCTTGATAGCAAACTGTTGTTTCCTTCCCCTTAAGCTTCAATGTCTGCATAAACTTCTGTGATTTTTGACTTTCACCCTGTATAGGAACATCAGGCTTTGTCAGAACTTGTTTACCAGAAGTTATTCTTCTATCAGCATCAGAGCTTGATCTCTGTGTAGAAGTTTCAGCTTTTCTAGATGAAGACCCTTTGCCTTGACCATGACCTCTACCCTTTTCAGAGTTTCCCTGGTCATCATTTCCATCATCCTTAACCTTCAATACTTGACCAGATTTGCATTTGGACTTAATCACTTTCTCCCCCTTTTTGGCATCAGCAGGTAGAAGAAGAGAGACAAGCAATTCCACTGAGGATTGGATCTCATTGAGTTGAGTTTGCTGAGAAGCGTGATTCTTTAGAATTTTAGAAATCTAATTTTGTTATTTCTCCTGAGTCTTTTCAATATACCCAATTCGGTCAAAGGCTGGCTAAAAAAATCTGTTCTTTTCCAATTTGACATTCATATCTCGTTGAATCAAAGTTTCTTGAATTTTCTTCACCTTGGCATGAGTTATGGAGTGTTGACATTGAAGGTGCCTAGTACTCAATGCAGTAACTCTCAGTTGTGCCTTGAAATCATCATTTATCATCATTTCATCAGCTTTGGCCAGGTGCTCAGCAAGAATTTTTTCAATAGGAATAAAATTAACTTTGTTCCACTCCTTAGTCCACTCCTTTCCTCTAGGAGTTTCACTCCAAGGTACTGGTGCATTCTCTCTAACAAACTTCTTGATTAGATCAGCTTTACATGGAGCTTGTTGAGGTGCATGTCCAGATGGACCAGCTGCATCAACATCTACATTTGTAGCAGCTTCACCAGTAATTTCAGCATTGTCAGGATCAGAACTTACAGATCCTGCAATATCAGCATCCTCTGATAGAATAACAGTATGTGAGGCTATAGAGGTTTCAACATCATCCTCTAAATTCTGATCTGTAACTAAGTTCTGATCAACATCCAAATTTTGATGCCCACCTACAATCTGATCTTCATCATCTAGATTCAGAACTGGTGTTGTTGGAATATCTGCATTGAAATCAGCATCTAGAAGTGGTGTTGTTGGTAGAGTAACTTGAGTGGGTGGAGCTTCCAAGTACAGAACATCAGGTACAACCAAGTTATGAATATCTATTTTATCACTTGTATCTAGATCTTCAGCATGTACTGGATAATTAATAGGAGACACAAGAGGTGTGGGCACTTGCTCTGGAATATCCTCTTATTCTTGAATAGGAGACTTGTGAGCTGATTCAGCAGTGGGAAGTAATTCAATTACGATCGGTTATGTTGGGATCAGAGATTCCTGACCCCCTTCCTTAGCTGCTGCTTCCAGGATTTCTTTAGAGTGTGATGATTCACTTACAACCCTCCTGGATCTTTGCTTTTTAAGTCTCTTTGCTGAAGTAGAGACTTTGGGAGCTTCATCATCAGAATTTAGCTTTCTAAGCCTTTTGAGGGACCTAGAACTCCCAGTTTCAGTATCTTTCTGAGAAGAGATCTTCTCAGCTTCTACAACAACAGGTTCTGATATTGGAACCTGTTCCTCATTATCTGACTCATCTCTCAGAACTATCCTCCTTCTTTTATGCTGTGACTGAGGCACTATCTTAGTCCTCTTTGCTCTTGAAGAAGAAGGCTTCACTAGATGTGCTGAAGGTTGTGGTTGAGTTTGAGGTTGGTAGAGATGGTATGTTCTGATGGCTGTTGTGTTGGTTATGATGAGTTGGTGGGTTGGACATCAGGATAGACAGATTTATAAGTTTGTGGATCAGCATTTACCAAGATTTGTTTTACTGACTGAGGAATCTGTAATGGTCTCAGTACTTGTTTCTTATTGTCAACATTTAACAAATCATTAAAGGCCCTTTTTGCAAGCTTAAAGGGTGAAATTAAATGATTGGCTGGTTGGGGTTCATCAGCACAACAATAAGTATATATAAGCTGACAGAATCTAGCAAAGTATACTACATTCCAATCCTCTGTCATCCTATCCCCTATAAAACCGAACACAACACTTGCAAAATAAAAATGAGTTTGATGGATAAGGGCATACCCGATTTGCTGACTCATGATGGGAATAGCATCAAAGTTGGAGCATTTATTGGCGAATGCCTTGGTGATACAATCAAAGAAAAAGCTCCATTCCTTTCTGATATTTGATCTTTTCAGTTGACCCAGCTTTCCCAAACTTTTCTCATAGCCCAGACTGGCCATAAGCTGCTGTAAAACAGGATCCTCCACTGTTGAGAATGTACAATCTTCAGGTAAGTGGAGAGCTCTACGAACAGTCGATTTGGTGACCACATACTCTACATCTCCTGATGTGAAAATTATGCTTGGAGAACCAGCAGCACCACCATCATCATATAACCCAGTTCGCCAGAACGTCAGCACTTGTTTGCCAAAAATATATTGGGGTTCTGTCAGAGCATACCCAATCTCACTATTAGATAAGAAATCTTGTACAAAGTGCAGATCTGATGGAGTTTCAGCCTTATTTAGGATTGCAGGATAGTTATTTGGCACGAACTTGGCTCCATCAATAATTAAATCCTTGGGCGCTATCAGAAATAAGTGAGAAATTAGATGCCTGAAAGGTGTTTGATGAAATGTCTGTATAGAAAACGGTCAGAAAATGTGAGAGAATAAGAAAAGAGAGAGAGAGTGAATAGAATAGTAATGTAAATAAAAGATTTGAAAATCTTTTATCTCTTTTACTTAAACATCCCACGTGACAACAGTTATTGAGAAGTGGAACAGACCTTACACCTGTCAGCCATGCAGCAGTTAAGACAAAAGTTAATGGGCATGGTAAATAAGTAATTATTACTTTGCACGTTCAGTTTTTCAAAAAGAAACTGTTCACACAAAATAAATAATTATTACTGATTTATCTCACATAGTCTAATATTTTGAAAAATATAACCATTCAAGGATTGACTTAAGAGTAAACCAAGTAAATAAATACTGCCACATCAGCATCAGAACTTGATTATTATCGAAATTTAAAATTCATCAGAATATGGCTCCTTAACTCAAAAGGTGAATGTTTATTTCTGTAATTCTTCACACAAATACTGATATGGTTACAACAGAACTTAATCATCAGAACTTCCATCAGAACTTGTCCTCAGAATTTATGCAACTGACACTTAAACTGTTCATCTAAAACAACATTGATCACCACAGTAATTTTCATCATTCATATGGAGTGTTAGTGTGTGCATTAAGCTAAATATCAGACAAAGAGTAAAGTCTGATTCACTTCAGTACATCTTAGAAATAAGGCATAACTCAAAAATTTGCTCAAAATCTGTCATTAGTCTGAAGTCCACTACAGAATGAGTTCATGCATAAGTCCACCCTAACTGTTTTGTGCTCATTTTATGCATCTTTTGAAATTCCTTTTTATAGTGGCTTCTCAGTGTAAGTGAGTCACGACTGCTTATCAGAATTTATGCTATTATCAGAGTATTTCTCCAGTAATCATAGAATGTGAAAAGTCACCAAGAAAATTTATTTTGCTTTTCTAATGCATATTACTTAATACCAGCAAGGCAATTGGGTCTTCCCTTCCACATGTATTTTTCTCTAGATCTCAAAGGAGTACCTGATTTTTATTTCTTTTCTTTTTCTTTTTCTTTTTCTTTTGATAAGTGAGGTTTATCAGTACTTAGTAGATCCATAAGATTTACCAACATCGGAACTTAACAGATAAAAACACTATTCTAGTTTTTGACTTAGTAATAAGATACACGAAGTAAACCTAACCAAGCTCAATATCAGTATTTGCTTGTGTAAAAACTTTTCACATAAACAATTACTTCAAACATGGGATCTTTAGTATATTCAAGACTACTAGGTCAGCATCTAGCACAGTTATCCTCATTAGATTGAATAGTCACAGAAATATTCATATTACTATCAGAGCTTAGAAATTCACATCAGACAACAATCAGCACTTAGAAAATTTCAATTTAAGCACAGAATACACAAAGATAGTAATATCTGTAAATACTGATCATAAAGTCTGATGTATCAGAACATAAACTAAGCAGATTTAGAGGAAGAACCTGAAACCATTCCAAGTTCATTTACCAATCTTGTAAAAGTAGCTTCACACAGTGGTTTTGTGAAGATATCTGCTAGTTGTTGATCTGTTGGACAAAGTGCAATTCCACTGTACCCTCCATCACATGTTCCCTTATGAAGTGGTACCTAATGCTGATGTGCTTTGTCATTGAGTGTTGAACTGGATTACCTGTCATAGCAATAGCACTTTGATTATCACAGTAAATAGGGATTTTAGAATATGTTAACCCATAATTCAGTAACTAATTCTTCATCCAAAGAATCTGTGCACAACAGCTTCCTGCAGCAATGTATTCTGCTTCTGCAGTTGATGTGGAAATTGACTTTTGTTTCTTGCTAAACCAGGAAACTAATCTGCCTCCAAGAAATTGGCAGCTTCCACTTGTGCTTTTCCTGTCAATTTTGCATCCTGCAAAATCTGCATCTGAGTAACCTATTAGCTTAAAGTCTGATTCTCTAGGATACCACAATCCCAGATCAGCTGTACCCTTAAGGTACTTGAAAATTCTTTTTACAGTTGTTAAGTGAGGTTCTCTTGGATCTGCTTGAAATCTTGCACAAAGACAGGTAGTACACATGATATCAGGTCTACTTGCAGTTAGATAGAGTAGTGAGCCAATCATACCTCTGTAATCAGTAATATCTACTGATATACCAGTATCCTTATCCAATTTTATTGCAGTGGCCATAGGAGTGGATGCACTTGAACAATCTTGCATTCCAAATTTCTTCAACAAATTTATGGTGTACTCAGATTGACAAATAAAAGTTCCTTCTTCATTCTGCTTGACTTGAAGGCCTAGAAAATAGCTAAATTCTCCCATCATACTCATTTGATATCTTGACTGCATTAGCTTGGCAAACCTTTTACACAGTCTATCATTTGTAGAACCAAAAATGATATCATCAACATATATCTGCACCAAAAGTAAGTCCTTTCCATGGTTGAGATAGAATAAAGTTTTGTCAATTGTCCCTCTGTTAAATCCACTTTCCAGAAAAAACTGAGCTAATGTCTCATACCATGCTCTTGGAGCTTGCTTAAGGCCATAAAGTGCTTTATCAAGTCTATAGACATGATGAGGAAATTTTGAATCTACAAAACCTGGAGGTTGTTCAACATATACTTCTTCTTCCAATTCTCCATTAAGAAAAGCACTTTTGACATCCATTTGAAAGACTTTAAACTTTTTATGACCAGCATAAGCCAAAAATATCCTTATGGCTTCCAATCTAGCAACTGGTGCAAATATTTCATCATAATCAATTCCCTCCTGTTGAGAGTATCCTTTTGCAACCAGCCTTGCTTTATTCCTTGTAATTATGCCATCACTATCAGTTTTTTCTTTTAACACCCATTTTATACCAACAACAGATCTGTTCTTTGGTCTTGGCACTAGGGTCCAGACTTTATTTCTTTCAAATTCATTTAACTCTTCCTGCATTGCTTGCATCCAATCAGCATCTTAAAGAGCTTCTTCCACTTTCTTTGGTTCAGTCTGAGAAAGAAAAGAGTGATAGAGACATTCATTTGATGTTGTTGTTCTAGTTCTTATACCTGCTTCAGGATCTCCAATAATCAAGTCAGGTGTATGTGCTTTAGTCCACTTTTTTACAGATGGAAGATTACCTCTAGAACTGGATGCTCCCCCATGATCCATGCTATCTCCATCAACATATTCTGAAGCTCCCCCTGAAATTATGCTCTATGAGTTGGATCCTTCAGAATTTGAGTTTCCAGAATTATCAGAACGTTGGCCATCAGAACTTGAAGAGCATGTTCTAGGTTCTGATGCTTCTTGAGATGTGGTTGTATCTTCAATATCCCCCCCTACACAGGTGCATTTTCCTTTGGCGTAGTTACCACAGTTTCAATAACATCGGAGTTTAACCCATCAGAGTTTGCAGTATCAGGATTTAGACTGTCAGGATTTAGACTATCAGGATTTAGACTGTCAGGATTTACAGAATCAGAATTTAAACTTCATTTTCAAATCTCAGCTGATCATGATCATTGGAATCTTCAAGTCCTGGAATCTTCTTATCATTAAAAGAGACATTGATAGATTTCATGACAACCCTTGTTCTAAAATTGTAGACTCTGAAGGCTTTTGTGGAAAGTGGATATCCAACAAAAATTCCTTCATCAGCTTTTAGATCAAATTTGGATAGCTGTTCAGGATGAGTCTTAAGAACAAAACACTTGCATCCAAATATATGAAAATACTTCAGATTTGGCTTCTTTTTCTTCACCATCTCATATGGTGTCTTTCCATGCTTGTTGATAAGTGTTGCATTCTGAGTAAAACAAGCAGTCTGCACAGCTTCAGCCCAAAAATAGGTTGGTAACTTTGCTTCATCAAGCATAGTTCGTGCAGCTTCAATAAGAGTTCTATTCTTTCTTTCAACAACTCCATTTTGCTGTGGAGTTCCAGGAGCAGAAAATTCCTGCTTGATTCCATGGTCTTTGCAGAACTCTTCCATAATCAAATTCTTGAACTCAGTGCCATTATCACTTCTTATGATTTTCACAGAGTCTTTAACCAATTTATCCATTTGTTTGACATGATCAATCAAGATAGATGCGCTTAACTTTTTGTGTTCAAGAAATACACCCATGTGTATCTGGTGAACTCATCCACTATGACCATAGCATATTTCTTCTTTGCAATAGACATGACATTCACTAGACCAAATAGATCAACATGTAGTAGGTGATAAGGCTCAAGAATTGAAGATTCAGTCTTGCTCTTGAATGAAGATTTTCTTTGTTTTGCCTTTTGACAGGAATCACAAAGGCCATCAGGAGCAAATACTGATTTTGGTAATCCTCTCACGAGATCTTTCTTGACAAGTTCATTTATATTGTTAAAATTTAAATGAGAGAGTTTCTTGTGCCAATCCCAGCTTTCTTCAATTGATACTCTGCTTAACAGACAGATTGTAGAACCATCAGAACTTGTTGAAAGCTTGGCTTCATAAATGTTACCATTCATGTTTCCCTTCAGAACAACTTTGCCTGTAGATTTTCTTACAACTTCACAGTGTTCTTCAAAGAAATCCACATGATAACCTATGTCACAGATTTGACTAACACTTGGCAGATTGTGTTTAAGTCCTGAGACTAGAGCTACTTTTTCAATGATGACATTCCCAAGATTGATATTGCCATATCCCAGTGTTTTTCCCATGTTTCCATCTCCATAAGAAACACCTGGGCCAGCTTTCTCCACAAAGTCTGATAGCAGGGCTTTATTTCCAGTCATATGTCCTGAACATCCACTGTCCAGAACTAGGATGTTTTTCCTGTTGCCCTGCAATCACAAAGACCACTAATAATAAGTTTTAAGGACCCAGACTTGCTTGGATCCTTTGGCATTATTAAGTTTGTTAACATTTGCAGCGGATTTAACATCAGAGTTTATGTTAACATTTTTCTTATCAGAATTTACAGTATCAGACTTTGCAGTAGAACTTACACTAGAAGGAATAATGCTAACTTTCTTTAAAGAAGGTTTTATTTGATAATAATCATAGTACACGCTATGATATTCCTTACAAGTATAAATGGAATGCCATAAACTACCACAATGAAAACAAGGATTTTGTGGCCTATATCTAACAGACTGACTCTTAACTCCTGATTTTGAAGGTAAGGAGTTTATATTTTTATTCTTCCTGCAAAAAGAAGCCAGATGGTTAGAATTTCCAGAGTTATAACATTTTTTTCTATGAGCTTCAGGAACAGGCTTATAATCATTGCTTTTATTCACACCTTCCTTTCCATTCCTATTTTTCCTAGGCGGCTTTACCTTGTTTACATTCTTAACATCTTTCAGCTTATGCTTAAGCTGCTTCTTTGTCATTAAGCCTATGTTAACTTCAGTTGATTTATCCTGTTTTGGTTTTTCAAGAGTTAATTTCTCTTTAAATTCTGATTTATCAATATCAGACTTTACAGCTACAAACTTAACAGGATTTACCTTTGGCTTTTGTTTAACAACTATAGGCTCAATTTCTATAGTTCCTTTATTATTCTTATCATTTCCATAACCTAAGCCCTCTTTCCAGTTTCCACTACTTAACAAATTCTGAGTTGTTCTTTTAGAGTTAGTCTAAGTCCTGATAATCTCTCTTTCCTTTTCTAACTCAGTTTTAGAGATTGATTCAATTTAACACTTCATCTCTAACATAAAAAGCATCATCTCTTTCTTTCTGAGTTTGATGGAACATAACTAACTCCTTTTCTAAATAGTCATTCCTTTTCTTAAAAGCCAAATTTTCAGAAGTTAACCTTTCACATGTTAAAGTTTGATCTCTATAACTAATGAACATTGTTTTAAGATATCTTCTCAACTCAGTAATATCATCAGTATGAAAATCATAAGTTGTTTGAGGTACCTTTAACTCAGCAGCTTCAGAACTGCTATCAACATTTGCCATTAAAGCATAGTTCACCTCACTTTCAGAATCTAAAGTGTCTGTCCAGCTTTTCTTCTTTGTGACAAGTGCCTTGCCTTTGTCATATTTTCCTTTCTTGCAGTCAGAAGATATGTGGCCTTTCTCACCACAATTGTAGCATTTAACATTTGAGTAATCTCCTCCGTTAGACTTTCCAGCTTTGCCTTCAGATTTTCTGAATCCCTTCTTATCAGAACTTCCACTTTTCCTGGAAAACTTCTTTCCCCTTCTGAATTTCCTGTAAGCTATCTTTGTGATACCCTTCACCATAAGAGCACACAATTTTATCATATCTTCATCAGCATCCATCTCAGATAGACTTTCAGTTTCTGAATCCTCATTACTATCAGAACTTGATGACTCAGTATCAGACTTTGTGATGAGAGCCTTCCCTTTGCCTTTCTTTGAGACAGCCACTTTAGGGAATTCCTCATCAGCCTTAAGAGCAACTGTCCTTGACTTTCTCTCATGCCTCTTGCTTCTTTGATCCATCTCAAGTTCATGATTTTTGAGCTTACCATAAATTTTATCAAGAGTAGTTTCATCAAGAGCATAGTTGTCTCTTATAGTAGTTGCCTTTAAGTCCCAGCTTTCAGGAAGAGCTAAAAGAAATTTAAGATTAGTATCTTCAAGATCATATTCCTTATCCACCAGTGACAGATCATTCAAGAGTTTGACAAATCTGTCATATAAACTAGTTAATGACTCATCAGGTTTTGAGTCTAAGTGCCCATACTCTTGAGTGAGTATAGTCCTCCTGTTCTTCTTAATTGAATCAGTTCCCTGGCATCTTGTCTCCAAGGCATCCCATATCTCCTTTGCAGTCTTGCAGTTAATTACCCTATTTGACATGACATTATCAATGACACTATGCAGCAAATGTCTTACCTTTGCATCCTTTACAATAGATGAGATATCTTCAACTGTATATTCACTTTTCTCCTTTGGTACAGTCTGTGCTGGCTGATCTGCAACTACAACAGAGAGCTTGGTTGGCTTATGTGGTCCTTCATTAATTCTGTCAAGGTATTCTGGATCTGTAGCTTCCAGAAACATAGACATCCTCACCTTCCATATGGGATACTCAGAAGGTTTCAGTATGGGAACCCTAATAGTCTCATATCGATTATGGATTTGAGTCTTTGGAGTTTCTTCAGTTTTGGTGGGCTTGGTTGGAGTTTGTGTTTCTTCAGACATGATTGTTTTTGGATCTTTACTATATGTATGTTAACAGATAGCTTTGATACCACTTGTTAGGTCACACACACTGCAGAAGGGGGTTGAATACAGTGTTTACTACAATCAAATCGAATATAAGAACTCAAGTAACAGAACACAGATTTTATTCAACACAATAAACTCTGTTACAAAGAACTGTTCTCTCTCAGTGATGAACAAATTATCACGAGAGCTGCTAGGGTTACAATGAATAATATTCTCGAATAAGATAACACATATAGTGTAAACCCTATGCTGTGTTTATATAGATACACAGTTACAAGATAATCTTCTAATTGATATCGAACATAAGTCTGCATCCTAAAATATATCAACTAGTTATCTTTTCTTCCAAGTATTATATTCTTCATAAAATTCTTCGTCATGCATATCTCTTCTTGTTTTAGTCTCGATCTTCTTTCCTTCAATCATCCGCCTTCCTTATCTGAAAGTCTCCTTAAGTCCTGTATTATCTCCTGATAAATATCTTCTGATAACTTAAGTTCTGATAACTTAAGTTCTGATATCTTAAGTTCTGACTTCAGTATAAGTACTGATTTCCAGTTAAGTCCTGATTTGTCATGTTAGTTAAGATCTGAAAACTAAACATAAATCATCATTAGACATGACATCACAAATATATCTAACAGAGGTGTTGAAGAAAATAGGGAAGATTGCCTACGAGATAGCATTACCGCCGCAGTGGCAGCACATTCACAATGTATTCCACGTATCCATGTTGAAGCCATATGTCCCTGATTCGAATCAAGTCATAAAATATGAACCGATTGAGCTTCAGCCAGATTTGTCCTATGTGGAACAACCAATCCAAATCTTAGACCGTAAAGAGAGAGTCCTTAAGAATAAGTTGATCCCCATAGTGAAAGTTTTGTGGTCCTCGAGTAGAAGAGTCTACTTGGGAGTTAGAGTCAGACATGCTTGATAAATGTCCTCATTTGTTTAGCTAAGTAAGATTTTGGGGACAAAATCTTTTTAAGGGGGAAAGGATATAACGACTCGTGTATTTTCTTTTATTTTTAATATTTTAAAGGTGTAATAATTGAATAAATAATTAAATAAAATATGTGCATTGGTTTTGGCAGCAGTGTGTTGATGTTATTTATGTGTCTGTGATTTATTGGTATATAAGTTGGAATTTTTGTGATTATTATTGAGTTACATGGTTTTGTTACATTTTTAAAAGTGATTTTATTACAATTCTGGATTGTCTCTAAAATTGGTTTTATAATTTTATAATTTCAATAATTATTTTAGGACTTTATAAAATTGAGAAATCAATATTTCACTAATTATTTATCTTTAAATGATTTTCTGGTTATGTTTATTTGTAAAATCCATATTTAATTCCAGAATTTTTCGAAAATCACGAAATTCATATTTTACTAATTTTATACTATTTTGACTATTTTAAAATTATTTTGAAAATTTTCGGGATTAATTTCACATGCGCGTTGTTTCGTTTCATTGTTAAAAAGCAGGTGTAAAGTGCACTTCAAAAATTATTTTAAAATTTTGAAATTTACATTTTTATAAATTCCAGATATTTCTGACATTTTGATACTAGTTTGGATTTATTTCAATATGTTTTTAATCACACTTTTTTCGTTAAAATATAAATTGGGGATAAAAATTCGGTCCCCCGGTATTCAGGGATACGTATTAATAAATTAACACATATCGGATTTTTGCAATACACGTGTGGCTGCCTTATTATTTCCCTTAAACATCAATTCTTTTGTCTCTCATCTCTCGGCCTCTCTCGATTCTCTGGTTCTCTCTCTTTGTTCTTGTTTCTTTCTCTACTATTCTCTTTTCTTCCCCTTCGATTTCTTCCCTGTTGCCTTGTTGTCTGTTCGCCGCCGTTGCTTCCGATTTTCCGGTGAGCCATCGCTGCTTTTCCGGCTTGGTTGGTTCCAGTTCTTGCTAAAATATATATATGCATGATTGTATGTATATGTTTGTGTGTGTGTGTATTTGTATGTGTATGTGTATGAGTGAACAACGTGTGTGTGTGTGTGGCACGTGCGGTGGCACGTGCGGTGGCGCGTGCGGTGGCTGTGCAGTGTTGTGCGGCTGTGTGTTTTTGGTTTGGTCTTGGTTCTGTTGGGCTTTCTGTTGCTGGGCTTTGTAGTCGGGCCTTGTTATTGAGCCTCTACTGTTGGGCCAGTTTATGCAGTTAGGCTTGGTTATTGTAAATTGATTTTTATATCCTTTTTCTACAGGAAAAATAAATGAGTAGTATTCGTGAAATAAAAACTTTCGTCCGGGGAAAATTATTTATATCGGTGAAATTTTCGCATTGGAATTCGAGTATCGAGATGAAATTTTATGAGCGGACGGTGGACGGTGATAAATTATTCTGAGTCCTAAAGTTACAAATAAATAAAATAATTCGAATAACCAGTTTTGTATGTATATAATTTTGGAATTGTGAAATAGTATTGTGAATTGAGATTATGGATTGCTGTGATTGTTGTGGATATTGACGTCGATTGTAATCGACGGATAGGCTTATAAACAAAAGAGTTGCTGCCAAAATTTTCTTAAATTTATTTTAAAACGTACTTTATTTAAACGTGTTACCCCTAATTGTATATGGACTATGTGATTACGTGATTATGTGTATAATAACTATACGAGTCGGGTTATCGGATTGGGTTATTAGGGTTCGAGGATATCAAGCATGTCAGTATAACTGATTAGGGTATTTTGTATCTGTAGATCCCAGTCGAGTTTTTCCAGGACCAAAGTCAGCGTAAAAGCTACTTAGAGTTCCGAAAGCATTGCAAGGCAAGTACCCCTGACCATTCTTTTATGGTTCAGTATGTATGAATAGCTAATGTTTTAATCTCGGAATGGAACAAAAACGTTTTAAGTTACGTATCCCCTGTAGTTTTAAATCACTGTTTTCAACCTGTTTTGAAGAAAAGTAACTTCGAAAGGTACCTATCTCGAATGAAATGATTTGTGAACTAGATTTTATATGTGTGCTGTTAAAAATGAATGATTTTGGAAATGAGATAGGTACAAGTGTTTTGAAAACTGGATAAAATGATCAGATATGGGATACATTGGGGCCAGGGGGCCTATTGAGGTGGCGTAAGAGGCTAATTCACTTGCGCGCATTATATAACCGATTAGTCCAGCAGGTCAGAGACCTAGCTAGTCTCTGAGTTCCGGAACAGGTAAATGGGATGTCAGTTAGAGCCGTCTGGTGTTGATAGCCTGATCAGCTGTCTTCACATATCCGTTACGTATCTGATTTGGCTTTGTGATTCCTGTAAGGGTACAAGTATTTAATACAGTGTTTTTATAAATGTGAATAGCATGCTAAAATTGGACTCTGATACTTACACAACATACTACTACATTTGTTTTGTTAAAACATGCTAGTCAGTGATATCCAGTTATCTCCGCTTTTCATTATATAATGTTGTTCGCATGATTACAGCTCTGTTCCTACCATTTTTTACTTTACTGCCTTTATCTTGTTATTCATATGTTGGTACTGCTGAGCGATTATGCTCACCCTTGCAACCTGTTATATATATATATCGCAGATGCCTAGAAGACCAATTAGACCTTGGTAGAACCGTGTTTCAGCCCCTTCAGGATCCAGCTCCTCAGAGGTAGTTAGTATCAGGCCACGTGCGGTCTAATGAGTTGCTGAATAAGTTAGTGTGTGTCAGACTTTTGAATAAATGGTTTGTAATAACGTGTGGCTTGGATCATACTTGAACCTGGATCGAATCTTGGTTCTGGGTCAAGTTAGTTTATTTTAATAATAATCTTGTTGTTTATATTTCTGGTAATTCTGTTTGGTGACGTCAACTCCTGACCCCGGGGTTGAGGCCGTCACAGTTGTTATCAGAGCCACAGGTTCAAGTCCCTGATTCAGGTTAGGGATTATGTCGAATAGGTGTAGAATTGTGTCTTAAGGTGAGTCAGCAACTCATATAGAGGAGCAAACCCTAGAGTCAGTCGAGGGTTCCGGCGGCGTTACCCTAACATCTATTAATGTTTTGATAGAACTACCTTGACCTTGTTGTGTCTTTCCTGTATATTTATTTTGTTGGCCGTGGCCTATTGTGATCTCTAGTTCTCCATCCCGGGAGAACCCATCAAATTCGGATAGCTCTGAATCCGAGAGGGCTATGGATGTTGTAGCTGAGGAGACTCCTATGCCTCCCACACTAGTTCTTTCCTTTGTACCGAGGGATATCCCTGGCACTAGTGCCCGTCCTCGCTGGGTACGTAATTCTGTGTCTGCTGTTAGGGATTTTCCTCCCGACTGTGGTCCTAGTTCTTCCTCTTCGAGACCTCCGGTTCCTCCTGCGGCCCCTAGTGGTACCTCTTCTCTGATCCTCTATCATATTCACCAAGCGGTGAATAGATCTTTTATCAGAGAGCAGAGTATGGGGCTGGCTGCTCAGCTTGACCAGATACCAGTTGCACCTTTCCAGGGCATCCCTGCCCCTTCCCATGAGGTGCAGGCTCGTGTGCTATCTTTGACTCAGATGGTTGTTGAGAGAGCTAGATCCATTAACCGTTTCATTATCTCAGAGTTCAGGGCTATCCAGTACCAGGATTTAATGAACAGGTTAGTGTTTGAGCTAGGTTCTATCAGTGGCAGTGGTTAGTTCAGGGTTGCAGCAGAGAGATACAGAGCTCAGAGTTGGCTTCCAGGAGTTCTTTAGTTGTTTTCTTTGTGTATGTATATTATGTTGTGATAGTTTGTAGTAGGAGGAGGCTGCTATGACAGTTAGTTATGATGTGTATTTGGATGGTTTCTTTTCAGTTAGATTTCAGTTGTACTAGTTGGATTTCTTTTGGTTATTGTATCGTAGTTGCTTTATTCTGTTCTTCAGTTTTTATATATACTTATGCGTTGTTATTTTTGTCGTTACTATTATTGTTGTCTCTGTTGCTAGTATTTCTAGATTATGATCATTCACTCAGGATGGATCCAATTAAATTGAAGATGAGGATATTGTCTTAGTGGCAACACTCTCCTGATGCATATGTATAAACCGCTTGGAGCAATCCATTTTTTTATATATGACTGTTATGTTTCAGGAGAATGCCACTAAAGAAGAATTCTCAACCCAATAACGGATATGCTGGGGATTCCTCCATGAGTGAATTGATTGATTTATTGCGTCAGCAGTCTACTCATCTGGCCCAACAGCAACAGCAATTCCAGCAGCAGCAACAACAATTGTAGCAACAACAACAACAACAACTCATACAACAACAACAGCAGCAAATCCAACAGCAGCAACTGCAAATCCAGCAGCAGCATGAGATGAGGGGGACAAACCAGGTTGTTAGTATTAAGTCTTTCCAGACAGTGAAACCCCTAGAGTTTAAAGGTGAAGTGGATCCTGTCGCTGCCAGGATATGGTTGAAGGAAATGCAGAAGGCGTTAGCACTCACCAAGGTGAGTGAGGATTTAAAGACATATTATGCTAGTTATTTTCTGAATAATGATTCGAACTATTAGTGGGAGTCTACGCGAGCACTAGAAGGAGAAGGTTTTGTCCCATGGGCAAGATTTATAGAGCTGTTCTTGGAGAAATACTTTCCGGAATGTCTCCAGAGCCAGATGGAGATGGAGTTTTTGGAGTTGAAGCAAGGAGACATGAGTGTTACGGAGTATGAAGCAAAGTTTATGGAGTTGGCCCGTATAGCACCAGAATATGTGAGTTCGGAAGCTCAGCGAGCGCAGCGGTTTCAACAAGGGTTGAAGCCAGAAATAAGGAGTGGAGTTGTAGCTTTACAACTCAAAACATATACTTTGGTAGTTCAGGCTGCCTTAGTGATAGAAAGTGACCAGAGATTAGCTGCAAAGGAGCAGGGTGAGAAGAAAAGGAAATTTAAAAGTGGACCTGCTAGGTCAGAATTAGGTGGAGCAAGTCAGAAGTTCCAGCGTTGGTTTGGAAAGAATAAGAATAAGAAGTTCAGGAGACAGAATTTCCCCCAGGCTAGGCCCAGTACTACTTCAGTTAGTTCTACCCCAAAAAGGTTTTGCAAGCCAATGATCGACTGTAAGACATGCGCAAAGAAGCACATTGGGCAATATCGAGAGAATATCAACTGTTTTAAGTGTGGACAGAAGGGTCATTATTCCACGGAGTGTAAGTCAGAGACCCAAGGAGTAACTTGTTTTAGTTGCGGTAAAGTGGGGCATTTTACTAGGAATTACAAATCAGTGACCCAAGGTAATGTTGGAAGGAGTGTGTCCCAAGGACCAGCAATAAGTACTGCTAGAGCTAGAACCTTTAAGATGACCAAGAAATATTCAGCTCATGATTCCGATGTAGTTGCAGGTACGCTTTCTCTTAATTCCGTACCTGTTAACGTTTTATTTGATTCGGGAGCGTCCAAATCTTTTATATCTATGAACTGTGTGAATAAATTGCAATTGATGTTGGAAGAACTAGATGAACCTTTGACCATAGAGATGGCTAATAAGGATAAAATGAATGTAAGTCAATTATGTCCTAAGTGCTCCATAGAGATTTCAGGATATACTTTCCCTACCGACCTATTACCTTTTGAGTTAGGAGAATTTGATGTTATTCTAGGTATGGATTGGTTGTCTATGTATAAGGCAAATATTGACTGTAAGAAAAAAAGAGTTGTTATGTATACCTCAGATAATAAAAGGATCAGTTCTCTCTCTCTGTTCTTGTTTCTTTCTCTACTATTCTCTTTTCTTCCCCTTCGCTTTCTTCCTTGTTGCCTTGCTGTCCGTTCGCCGCCGTTGCTTCCGATTTTCCGGTGAGCCGCCACTGCTTTTCCGGCTTGGCTGGTTCTTGTTCTTGCTAAAATATATATATATATGCATGATTGTATGTATATGTTTATGTGTGTATTTGTATGTGTGTGTGAGAGTGAACAACGTGTGTGTGTGTGTGGCGCGTGCGGTGGCTGTGCAGTGTTGTGTGGCTATGTGTTTTTGGTTTGGGCTTGGTTCCGTTGGGCTTTCTGTTGCTGGGCTTTGCAGCTGGGCCTTGTTATTGGGCCTCTACTGTTGCGCCAGTTTATGTAGTTGGGCTTGGTTATTGTAAATTGATTTTTATATCCTTTTTCTGCAGGGAAAATAAATGAGTAATATTCGTGAAATAAAAACTTTCATGCGGGGAAAATTATTTTTATCGGTGAAATTTTCACGTTGGAATTCGAGTTATCGAGTGCCCCGAGCATTTTACCGCCGTCCGCGATGAATTTTTACGAGCGGACGGTGGACTGTGATGAATTATTCAGAGTCCTAAAGTTACAAATAAATAAAATAATTCGAATAACCAATTTTGTATTTAAATAATTTTGGAATTGTGAAATGGTATTGTGATTGAGATTATGGATTGCTGTGATTGTTGTGGATGACATCGATTGTAATCGACGGGTAGGCTTATAAACAAAAGAGTTGCTGCCAAAATTTTCTAAAATTTATTTTGAAACGTACTTTATTTAAACGTGTTACCCCTAATTGTATACGGACTATGTGATTACGTGATTATGTGTATAATAACTATACGAGTCGGGTTATCGGATTGGGTTAATAGGGTTCGAGGATATCAAGCATGTTGGTATAACTGATTAGGGTATTTTGTATCTGTAGATCCCAGTCGAGTTTCGTCAGGACCGAAGTCAGCGTAAAAGCTACTTAGAGTTCCGAAAGCGTTGCAAGGCAAGTACCCCTGACCATTCTTTTATGGTTCAGTACGTATGAATAGCTAATGTTTTAATCTTGTAATGGAACAGAAACGTTTTAAGTTACGTATCCCCTGTAGTTATAAATCACTATTTTCAACATGTTTTGGGGAAAAGTAACTTCGAAAGGCACCTATCTCGAATGAAATGATTTGCGAACTAGATTTTATATGTGTGCTGTTAAAAATGAATGATTTTGGAAATGAGATAGGTACAAGTGTTTTGAAAACTAGATAAAACAATCAGATATGGGATACATTGGGGCCAGGGGGCCTATTAAGGTGGCGTAAGAGGCTAATTCGGTTGTGCGCATTATATAACCGATTAGTCCAGCAGGTTAGAGACCTAGCTAGTCTCTGAGTTCCGGAACAGGTAAATGGGATGGCAGTTAGAGCCGTCTGGTATTGATAGCCTGATCAACTGTCTTCACATATCCGTTACGTATCTGATTTGGCTTTGTGATTCCCGTAAGGGTATAAGTATTTGATACAGTGGTTTTATAAATATGAATAGCATGCTAAAATTGGACTCTGGTACTTACACAACACACTAATACGTTTGTTTTTTTAAAAGCATGCTAGTCAGTGATATCTAGTTATCTCCGTTTTTCATTATATAACGTTGTTCGCATGATTACAGCTCTGTTCCTACCATTGTTTACATTACAACTTTTATCTTGTTATTCATATGTTGGTACTGCTGATATATATATATATATATATATATATATATATATATATATACATATATCGCAGATGCCTAGAAGACCAATCAGACCTTGGCAGAACCGTGTTTCAGCCCCTTTAGGACCCGGCTCCTCAGAGGTAGTTAGGTACAGGCCACGTGCGGTCTGGTGAGTTGCTAAATAAGTTAGTGTGTGTCAGACTTTTGAATAAATGGTTTGTAATAACGTGTGGCTTGGATCTTACTTGAACCTGGATCAGATCTTTGTTCGGGGTCAAGTTAGTTTATTTTAATAATAATCTTGTTGTTTATATTTCTGGTAACTGTGTTTGGTGACGTCAACTCCTGACCCCGGGGTTGAGGCCGTCACATGTTGAATTTACTAAATTACCCTTATTTTACTTGAAAGTTTTATTAGCCTTGATAATCGAATTATAATAGAAAAAGAAATAAAAATCATTTTCAACTATAACACGTTACCTTTTTTATTTCTCTAAATTAAAACAACTTCTCTAAATATAACAGACAAGTTTATTTAATAAAATAGAATAATAATATTATAATCACTAATAACTAATAAAGTACCTTTTTCAGCTACTTAATTAATTATTTTATTTAATTATCATTTTACTTAAAGACTTTGTCAATCTCCTTGATTTTAGCCATCCATAAATTCTAAACTGTTTTACAAGAATAACTTAGCATTATCATCCTTATTCCTCGAGAACAACAACAATCTCATCTCATCGTTTAACACAATGCAAAAACCCTCTATTCTTAAAACAATGCAAAAGTCAAAATCATCTGTACCTTTAACTAGTAATTGTCGTTGATATATTTTGTATGGTTCCACAGTAAAAAAATATTTATTTTATATAATTTTAAGTATGTAACGACAAATATATTTAAAGTAAACATTATCTTACAATTTAATTACATAAACAAAATAAAAAAATTATTTGATTTCCGAAGTCGAATTATTTATCAATTTATATTATTATATTAAATACGAAATTTTACGGTCATTCCTTCAATTACATATTTGCGCTTTCTTAAAAAAATTAATATTTTACTCAACTGACCTTACTTAATTAATATCTAAGCAATTACCTTTATCTATAAAATATGTTGCCTTTTTTATTTTAACCAACTAAAACAACTCTTTCTCTACAAATATTTAAGAAAAATCTTTATAATCTATACCTTTTTAAGTAAAACATGTTGTCTTTTTTATTTTTCCAAATAAAATAAAACTTTCTCTAAAAATATTATGGACAATTCTTTAATATATGTTGATTATCTATCTATCTATCAATTTATCTCTCTTCTATAATATATATATCTATCTACACTATTATATTAAAGACGAAACAAGGAAAATTTGGTTGGTAGTCGGTCTGGTCACCGTAATTACCGTAATTATAGTAATATTTAAAATAAAACACTCTCACATATAGATAAATATTCATAATAGAATTATAATATGTTTAATGATTTTCGTTAAAACAAAATAATATATAAAATCCACCCGGTCGGGCTAAACAAAATTATACTATCGATCCAATTTTAAATAAAAAATTAAAAAAAACTACATATAGTTAATTGGATTTGAATAATTGGAATAAAATAAAATAATAAATATAATTGATCCTGCTAAAAATATTATATTATTGGACCAGACTATAACAAAATAAAATTTTGAAAGGAAATTCGTGGGGTCGATATAATGTCATCAAACTACCGATCGGGCTAAACAAAATTATATTATTGATCCAATTTTAAATAAAAAATTAAGAAAACTACATATAGTTAGTTAGATTTGAAGTATCGGGCTAAAATAAAATAATAAATATTATTGATCCTGATAAAAAATATTATATTATTGAACCGGACTATAATAAAATAAAAATTTGAAAGAAAATTTGTGGGGTCGATATGTTAGGTCACACTCACTGTAGAGGGGGGTGAATACAGTGTATAGCACAATCAAATCGAATTCTAATAACACAAGTAACTGAAAACAAACTTTATTCAAAGCAATAAACTCTGTTACAGTATGGAACTGTCCTCTCTCAGTGATGAACAAATATCACGAGAGCTGCTAGGGTTACAATGAATAATATTCTCGATAATGATAACACTTATAGTGTAAACCCTATGTCTGTGTTTATATACTACACAGTTACAAGATAATTGCTAATTGATATGGAATATAATTCTGCTTCCTAAAATATATCAATCAGATATCTTTTCTTCCAAGTATTCTATTCTTCATAGAATTCCTTCTTCATGCATATCTCTTCTTACGTTTGTCTTGATCTTCTTTTCCTTTCAATCAGTCGCCTTCCTTATCTGAATGTTTCCTTTAAGTCCTGATATTATCTTCTAATAAATATCTCCTGAACCTTAAGTACTGATAACTTAAGTTCTGACTTCAGTATAAGTGTTGATTTCAGTTAAGTACTGATTTGTCCTGTTTAAGTAAGATCTGAAAACTAAACATAAATCATATTAGTCATGACATTATCAAATATATCTAACAATCTCCCCCAACTTTTAAATTAGCATAATATACAAGTTTAACAGATATTTGATGATGTCAAAAACATTAAGTACAAATGCATGCGAATTTGACTAGATAACTACAACTTACAGTCCTTAAAGCTTTACCAATTTTAACTACTGATAACAACTTCAGTCTGTATTCATATCAGAATTTGAGCAGTTGTAGATCTTGACTTGGCTTCACTTTCTGATCTCTCTGATGTCAGGAGTTGTTCTGAGATAGTTCTTTAATAAACATCTCTCAACATATCTGAGTTCATCAATCATCCTCCTTTTAGCATCTTTAAGTTCTGCAGAATCTTCACCAGTTTGGAAGATAGCAGCCCTGAGATCATTAATTCTAGCTTTCCTTATGTCCTAATCCAGTCTGATCAAATACGCCTTGTCAGACTCAAGATTGAATTCTATAGCCTTATAACCCAGAAAGGTAGTTATAATCTTAGCAGAGTTATGCTTCATCTCAACAATATCACCCTTGTGATCTCTGTACCTTGGAAGAAATGTGATGTCAGACTTTACAGAATAAAGCCTTTTCTATCTCTGAATTTGATTCTTCAAATAGTTTGCAGCACTTTCTGTTATTCTGTCATTCACTTGAAGTAAGAATAATATATGTTCCAATTCTTCAAAATACTTCAGTGGAATAGCATTTTCCCTTATATGATAAACCCTACCATTTGTCATGAAGTACAACTAGATGTGTTCTTTTAAGTAGGTATAGTAAACCATCTGTACAGATTCTAGTTGATTCAATCTTTCAGGAGTTTCTCCAATACCTGGTTCACTTAAGGAAGTTGGATCATTGGTTGTGTTCTGTACTCTTCTTTCATCAGCACTACCCAATCCAGATTTATCTCTTGCTTCCTTTCCAGTAACCACTCTTGCTTCAAAACCACTTGATGCAGTCTTCAAAGGTTAAGTTTGTTTGGCTTTGGTGAATCCTGGTAGGAGTAACTTTGAAGGTTTAACATGAGCAATGTTAGAGGTTTCCTTTTCCTTATCTTCTGATATCAAGTCAACTTGAACTATGTCAGAGGTTACTTGCTTTTTGTAATATCATAACTTACTATATCTTGACTCTGAACAACTTGAGCCATGTCAGAGGTTGTCTTAGAAATCTTCCTTGAAGTCAGAGTAAGATCAGCATCTTTAACAGTAATTTCTTCATCCACAGGAGGCACATAAACCTTTATAGGTTCACCAACTTTTTCTTTGCCCTTGGACCTTGGATCTATCTGCAATTGTGATTTGACCTTGGTTGCTTCAGGATTTATCCTTTCTTTTATCACAATGCCTTTGGCCTTAGGAAGTTTCTTTTACCAACAGAAGCTTTTTTTTACCAACAGAAGCTTCAGATTTAGAATTGACTCTTTCTGACTTAAGTCTAGCTTCTTCTTCCATCAGACTCTCAAAGTCCATTCCTGGATTTTCCTTCAGAAATAACTGTCTTGATATTTCTTCATCAAGATCCAAAAGTTCATCAGAACTTATTCTTTTACCAGTATCAGAAGTAATTCTTCTTCCAGTATCAGAACTTGTTTTATGACTTGTAGCTTCAGCTCTTCTTGATGAGAAACCACTACCTTGACCATGACCTCTACCCATTCCAAAGTTTCCCTGGTCATCTTTTTCATCATCCTTCCCCTTCAGTGTCTTAACAGTTTTGCATTTGGACTTAATTACCTTCTCCCCCTTTTGAGCATCAGCAGGTAAGAGAAAAGAGACAAGCAATTCCACTGAGGATTGGATTTCATTGAGTTGATATTGCTGAGAAGCTTGATTTTTCAAAATTTCATCAATCTAAGACTATTGCTTCTCTTGGGTCTTCTCAATGTAAGCAACTCTGTCAAAGGTAGGTTTGAAAAAGTTTTTCTTGTCCAGCTTGACAAGTGTATCTTGCTGCATTAAGAGTTCTTGAACCCTGTTCAACTTGTCCTGAGTAACAGACTGTTGACCTTGAAGGTGCCTTGTGGTAAGGGCAGTAACTCTTAGCTGTGTCTTGAAATCTTCATTAATTAAGAACTCATCAGCTTTGGCCAAGTGCTCAGCAAGAATCTTTTCAGATGGAACAAAGGTAACTGTGTTCCATTCCTTAGTCCACTCCTGTCCTCTAGGAGTTTCACTCCAAGGTACTGGTGCTTCTCCTCGAACAAACTTCTTGACTAGTTCAGATTTAGAAATAGTCTGTTGAGGTGCATGTCCTGAAGGACATGCTTCATCAGCATCTACATTTATAGCAGCATCACCGGTATCATCAGCATTTGCAGCATCAGAACTGACAGAATCAACATCTTTTGTTAGAGGAACAATATGAGAAGCAATTGAGACTTCAACATCCTCCTCTAAGTGTTAATCTGCTTTCAAGTTCTGATCAACATCCATAGTCTGATGCTCACCTATATTCTGATCATCAACATCTAGATGCAGAGAAGGTGTTGCAGATAATTCTGGAGTTTCATTAGCATCAGTAAGTGGTGTTGTTGATGGATTTATTATTGTTGGAGCTTCTAAATAGAGAACCTCAGGCACAACTAGATTGTGAATATCAATTTCAGCACTTGTGCCTGGGTCTTCAGTAGATACTGGTTCATGAGTAGGAGACACAGGTGGTGTAGTTGCATTATCTGGAACAGCTTCCTGAGTTGGTGACACAGGTGGTGTAGAAGCAGTAGCAGTAGCAATTTCTGGCTCTTTTGAGATCAGAGATTCCTGATCTCCTTCCATAGCTGCTTCATCCTCATCCTCTGAAACTGGCCTGTGAGCTCTCTGTTTCTTGTATCTCTTTGAAGATGGAGATTCTTTGGGAGTTTCAGCATAAGACATTCTTCTAAGCCTTTTGAGAAGCTTAGATCCCCCAATTCCAGTATCCTTCTGAGAATAGACCTTCTCAGCTTTTTGTATAACAGGTTCTGACACAGGAACCTGTTCCTCACTATATGACTCATCTCTCAGAACAAACTTCCTTCTCTTTTGTGTTGTCTGAGGTACCGTCTTTGTCCTCTTGGGCTTGGAAGAAGAAGGCTTCACAGTATGTGCTGATGATGAAGGTTGAGGTAGCTGTGAAGTTTTGAGATATGTCCTGACAGAAGGTTGAGTAGATTGAGGTGTATGTGTGGTATGTTCTGATGGTTGTTGAGTTGTCTGGGTGGTGGTGGTGGGTTGTACATCAGGGTAAACAGATCTGTAGGTTAGAGGATCAGCATTTACCAAGATCTGTTTTACAGACTGAGGTATCTGTAAGGGTCTAACCACCTTTTTCTTAAGGTCAGCATTTACCAAGTCATTAAAAGCACGTTTTGCAAGTTTAAAAGGTGGAAATAAAGAACTGGCCGATTGGGGTTCATTAGCACAGCAAAAGGTATATATAAGCTGACAGAATCTAGCAAAATAAACTACATTTCTATCCTCTGTCATCCTATCCCCAATAAAGCCTAGCACAACACTTGCAAAATCAAAATGAGTTTGGTGAATAATAGCATACCCGATGTGCTGACTCATGATTGGAATGGCATCAAAGTTGGAACACTTATTGCCAAATGCTTTAGTGATGCAGTCGAAGAAAAAGCTCCATTCCTTTATGATATGTGCTCGTTTCAACTGTCCAAGCTTGGCCAAACTCTTCTCATACCCCAAATTGGCCATGAGCTGTTGTAGAACTGGTTCCTCCGGTGTTGGGAAAATGCAGCCTTCTGGTAAGTGTAGAGCTTTACGAACTGCCCCAGGAGTTACCACATGCTCAACATCATTGACTTCGAAAATAATACTGGGAGTACCAGTAGCACCGCCATTGTCAAAATGCCCAGTCCGCCAAAATATCAGAACTTGTTGGCTGGAAATGACTTGAGGCTGGGTCAATGCATACCCAATTTCACTGTGTGCTAGAAGATCTTGCACAAAGTGTAACTCAGATGGAGCTTCATCATGATATAAGATTGCAGCATAGTTGTTGGGAACGAACTTGGCTCCATCTATGATCAAATCCTTAGGTGCCATGAGAAAAATTGAGAATTAAGTTTGCCTGTAAGGTGTTTGACAAAATGTCTGTATGAAAAACAACGTCAGGAGATGAGAGAGAATAGAGGTAAAGAAAGAGAGATAAAGTGTGAAAGTAAATAAAAGATTTTACAATCTTCTCTCTCTTTCACTTATACATGGTTAAAAAAGTAATCGTTGGACACCTGTCAGACATGCAGCAGTAAAGAATAATTAATGGGCACGGGAAAACAGTAATCATTACTTATCACATGCAGTTTTTCAAGGAAAAACCTTTCCACTTACCAAGTAATCCCATTAATTGAGGTAATTCAGTTTTAATTCAAAATTTAAACTGTTCCCACTTATTAAATCAATTTCACTGCGAAATCAATATTCTGTAAAAATACATCAAGTGTGAGAATGACCAATAAAAATAAATCAAGTAAACAGGTACTGCCACGTCAGAATCAGAACTTGATTTGTTATCAGAGATAAAAACGGTCATCAGAATATTGATAAATCAGGATTTATACATGCATCAGAATTTCAAACGACTCAGAGACAACATCTTGCAAAAATATAAAAATTTCATTAATATATTAAGAGAATACATTCATGAAATTGAAATTTACATCATAACATTACAAGATTGTCCTAAGCTATAAATCCTAACATCAACAGCTTTTGTCTTATGCTAAGAAGCCAGACAAAGCTGACGATGAAGAAAAACAGGAAGAAGAAAAGAAATTATTTCTTCTTCCGACTCTCAACAAAAAGGACAGCGAGTCGAATGATTCGCTCCTGCTGGAGGAGAACTTCCATCCGTTCCTCTTCCAATCGCTCAAGATGGCGATGGTAGTCCATGTAGAAGAACAAGAGGTGTGTGAGGACCTATTGGGGAACTGCGTCCCAAATCTCATCAGGAATGGCAGTTACATGCCATTCCTGCTGCCATCCCTCACGGCTCAACTCCATTGGAAGAGATCTGAGAAATTTCAGATTGGAGTCTTTAGTCTGATAGACTCTTCCATGCAATTTAAGAGCATTTAGTAGCTTTTGGAATCTACTAAAAATGTCAGTGAGTGACTCACTTTCTTCATTGTGAAAATGCTCATATTGCTGAATCAGGAGCTGCATTTTATTTTCTCTTACTTGCTCAGTACCATCACAGATTATCTGTATTGTGTCCCAAACTCCCTTGGCAGTCTTGCAGTTGATGATGTTATCAAACATGTCTGCATCAACACCATTGAACAGAATGTTCATGGCCTTTTTATCTTTCCTGACTTGTTCAATATCAGGATCAGACCATTCATGCCTTGGCTTTGGAATAGATGGTTCATTTCCTGTTGCAGCTCTCATTGGAACATGAGGGCCTCTTTCTATGCAGTCCACATAGGCCTCATCTTGAGAAAGCATATGAAGATGCATCTTTACCTTCCAATGATGGTAATTATCTTTATCAAGAAAAGGAATCTTGACTTCAACATCTTTCTTGTTCATCTTGCTGAATTGTTTTGATCTTTAAACTCTTTGTAGATTAAGAGCTCGCTCTGATACCAATTGTTAGTCCCTTAACAATATAGCAAGAATTACAGAAGGGGGGTTGAATGGAATTCTTGAACCTTTTTCTTGAAATAAAAATGTTCAACTCGATTATGGATATATCTGTTTTGATTAGCACAATGCGGAATATAAACTTGAATGAATCAAAACATAAGTAATTAAAAACAAGAGTCTTTAAAAAACTTTCTGGTGGATTTAAACAATTCCACCAGAGATATATATAATATATCGAGAGGACTCTGTGTGCAGAATTGCTCATAGCTGCTTACAAAAAAATAGAACTGCTGAGAATACAGGAAATGCTAAAGATAGTGCTTACAAAGATTTCTCTGTTTTTGGTTTCTTAGCTTTCTCAGTTATTTTTCTATTTGCTACTCTCTTGGTTTATATATTACCAAAATTACAAAGTCAAAAGAACTGAATAAATATAAAATCTAACAGTCTTGATCTTTGCTGCTTTTCGTCCTCTATTACCCAGTCAATGGGCTTCCACAGAGTGTTTGTATCCAACTCAACGGCTGTGTGTCAGCTTTCACTGTTCAACTGATTTTTGAATCTTGATATGATCATCCGTCGACTTTCAGATCATCCGTCGATGACTTAATTGATTATCCGTCGATGACTTTATTGATCATCTGTCGACTGCTATGTTAAACATCCGTTGATAGTCATTTGATCATCCGTCGAAGCTTTGTTAATCATCCGTTGGTAGCTATTTTGGCACTTGACTACATTTCACTTATACAGAATTACAAGACATTGCTTATGTACAGTTAATCAACCTATTCTGCATATCTAGTTAAAGTCAACATGACTTATATGCTACTACAGATTCTATACAAAGGTGCATACAACACTGTGCTACAAACTTATTATTACATAAGCTACTCACTCGATGGATAATAGGTTAATCATCCGTCGGGACTATAATGAGTTATCCGTCGGGACTAAAACTCTTATCCGTCGAGTGCTACATTATTTCACTAAGTAAAATCTACTTAGACATTTTGTTTAAGTGATCATTAAGTACACAACATATTCACAACAATCTCCCCCAATTTATGTCTACTGGAATTGTAGCCATAAATTAAGAGACACTTGATGATCACAAAACATCCTAAACATATATCTTTAAAGATAAATAGATAAAACTGAAAGTGCTTCAATTTAAACAAAATGTACAAGGTTTGGCTCACAGTCAGTTCAAGATGCTCCTCTAGCCTGAGCAGATTTTTCTAGTTTCTTGAAGGTCTGGATCTTCTTCCAAGCTTTCTGTTGTTTTCTTCAATTTGATTCTGGAGCTGTCTGTGGAATTCTAATTCATCAGATTCTAAGAGATCTAACATTTCTTGCATCTCCAAAAGAGTCTCATTACTAGAGATGCTCAATTGGTCTTCTAATCTGAAGAATCTTCTCACACCCTTGTCATCCATGAACTCCATCAGCCAGTAGGGCCTTAGATGCACTCTTCTCCCTGTGTATGGGATGATAAGAGTCTTGGGAAGTGAATCTTTGGCTCTAATACTCCTTAGCTCTTCAATCTTCTTCAATACTAATCTTCTTGCAGTTACATTGAACCCAAAGTTTTTCTTGAAGGATGAATAGACTTTGATCAACACAACTTGGCTTTCTTGAAGTATCCTGTGGAGAGGCCACTGAATCTCCCTTCCTCCTTTGTACTTGAGCACCAACCTTTCAGGTAGGTTTCTGTATGCATCAATTTCCCTTACCTCATCCAGCTCCTCCAGATAAAGGTTTAGGTCTGAGAATTCTTTGATGTCACACAAGTACAAGTAGTCTCCCCTGTTGATCTTGGGTTGAGCTTTGACTACTGACTTGGATTTGAGAGGTGACAGCTTCACTTTCTTGACTGCCCTTGATTTTGTCCTTCTTGGCTTAGTAAGAATTGGCAAGTTAAAGTCAGGAATTGGTAATTTATCCCACTCTATTGGCTCATCCTTTGGCACAATAGGCTCTCCATGTATGTTCTTGTAGGGGTCCACCACCCTTATGTCTTCAAATACCACAGAGGGCTTTGATGCTTGAATTTCAGCTTGAGTGGATTCCTTTGGAAATTGATCTTCCAATTCCTTGTCAACAACATCCAACTTCCTTTTTGTTCTTTTAGCCAGTTCTTTCTTTCTTGGGGATTTCTTCTGTTCTTCAATCTTCTTCTTTGATTTAGTAGTTTGAGATGGTTGAAAGGGAATTTGTTGAGAAGAATTCACAGCCTGTAGCTTGGCCAAGATAGCAAACTGTTCTTTCTTTTGTTTAGACTTCTTTACATCTAGAGCAGCTTGCCTCTTTTCTTGCTTCAATCTGGCTTTTTCTTCTTCCTTTGTATGAGCAAATTGTGGATGTCCAGCTACCACATAAATTTCCTTCCCATTTCTGAATATCTTTGCAATTCTCTTTCTTGAGGCTGAATCAGCTGGATCTTTGTAAAGGAGAATAGATCTTGACAGAAGCTTCTTTTCATCAGGCTTGGGTGTCTCATGCACAGTATCCATAGGGTTCTTCAAAGTTGACTTTGGATAGTTTGCCATTGGTTTAAGAATTATCTCAGCCTTTGTAGTCATGATGCAGGAAGATTGTCCTTTCTCCAGATAGTTCATGCTCATCTCATTCACATTGATTGGCTTGACATGAGAGTGATGGATGGCTGACTGATCTGGTTCCTTGACTAATTGAAACTTTTTCTGTATTTCCTCATCAATCTTTTTCCAGTTGATCAGAGTCAACTCTCCTTTATCAGCATCTTTCAAATTTGCTGTTGCTGTATTTATGAGATCTATACCATCTGCAACTGGTGGCTTGGAGATAGTAATTGAAGGTACAATTACTTTGCTGATTTGAACTAGAAGTTTCTCCCCCTCAGTTGGTCCTTTCTCCCCCTTACTTGATTCTCTCTCCCCCTTTTTGTTATCATCAAGTGGAGGAGTTAGGCCTTGTTCTTTAGCCAGTTGCATAAGAAGATTTGTCTGAGTCTGTTGATTTTAAAGAAGTAGAGCCACTGAATTCTCAATAACCTGAACTCTGTTCTCCAGCTTGGCTATCTTCTTGTCAGAATCTGATTCTCTCCTTAATCTTGGTAATAGATCATGCATGGTACCATATGGCATTATTGAATCCAGCTTTTCAGAGTTATATATCTTTAAGTCAGCTATATCCTTTTTCAATTCATCCACACTGAGATTCTGTCTTGAGTGTTGGATCTTCATTAAATTTAAAGAGTCTAGGTGAGCTTGAAGAACAGCCTTGGTACCAGCATCTGAAGCTTCCTGAAGGGCTTGCTGAATAGCTATCACTTGTTTTACCAAAGACACCTCAAATTACCCTGGTGTAAATTCCTTTCCCTTGCCCATTCAGGTAAACTTAAAGCAGAACTTGGGCCTTCAGCTCCCCCTAAGTTCATGCTTCCATCCAAAGAACCAGAGTCATCATCATTAGAATTTACTCCAAATTCTTCAGATGGCTCTCCAGCTTGAGAAGGCATTCTGTTCACAGCAGCTTTATCTCTTTGAAGAGATTCTGTGGTGTGCACTAAATTCAAAGTCTGATCTGCCTCCACATTGCCCTGAGCAGCCAACAGTTGATAGGCTGAAACAGGGTGAGTAAAAGTGTCAGCATCCAAGGAAATATTATCAATTACAGCTTTGTAATGTTGCTGAAATTGTCTTTCCTTTTCAGCATCATCCACAATCATTGACTCACTAGCAATGACTGGTTCCATCCTTATTTCTCCAGTACCTGCCTTTCTCTTATATTCTCTCTTTTGTTGCATCAGGGTCTCACCCTGGCTCTCCACCCTCACACCCTCACCTTCACCTACTAAGGTGGGACTCCTCTCACTCACTTTTGCCAATCTTGAATGAATGGATTGCTGAGATTCACTCTTTTCCTCTCCTTTTGCCTGGGAGCAACCCAACCTCTCACTCAATGCACTCTCCTCTCTCAGTCCTAAGAGTGATTGTATTACCACCAAATCTTCTGCACTTGAAATTATTGAAGTTTGAAGTTGTGCAGAGACACTCGACGGATAAGTGATATCCGTCGGGTGAGTGATAAAGCTATCCGACGGATAACTGCTGTTAAGCTTATCCATCGGGACACAATCACTACTCAACGGATGAGCAATATCCATCGAGAAAGTAGAAATGAATGAGGTGGGAAGAGAAACTATTGTTGACTCTGTGTTGATTGAAGTTATTTGAGGCACAGATGTCACAATAGAATCTGAAAGAATTGGCAAGTGAGCCAACAAATCATCTAAAAGATGATGCTCACTTGTACTAGATTTTGGCTTCCCCAACAGAGTTAAAGAAGGGGAATCAGGAATTGAAGTGTTTATCATGTCCACTTCTAGAGAGTTAGTTGGTGAGTATTGTGTTTCTGTGGCTTCTATTATGAGAGATTTTGGCTGTGAGTCCATATTTATTGGAGCCACATCAATCTGAATTTGAGAAGGTGTAGGGACTGTGTCTTTAGCATCAGTTTGCACTAAGTGTGTGCCCTGTGCATCCTCAGTTGTTTTAGATTTCTTCTTTCTAGTGTAAGTTTGGTGTGAGCTTATGTCCCTAGCCCTCTTGGCCTGTGCTCTTGGATGAGAGCTTTGTTCAATAGCCACATCCTTTTGGGAGGATGCAGCTAGAAGTGAGCTTTTGTCCTTTTTAAGCACTACAGTTTGTTGGGAAACTGCAGTGTGGCTAGGCTGGGATTCACTCAACTCTCCAACCTTATCCTTGGGGTTTTTTTGATGTTCACCCCTTCCCTCACCTATCTTACCCTCCTTCACACTCCCCTCTTTGGCTTTGGTAGATTTTTCAACTGGTACCTTTTAAGAGATACCAGAGGGAGTTTTCTTTGATTTGGATTTAGAAATTACAGTTGTTTTGGCAGTTTTGGTAGGCAACTGTTTGGTCATTGTCACAGTTGCCATATCTATGCCTGAAGTCAAAGAAATAGAAGAGATTGGAGTAATTGAGGGTCTGGATGAACTTACCTCACTTACCTGAGGTGTCAGCATTACAGGAAAATAGAACATTGACACATTCTTGTGATGGTTGGCTCTGTTCAAGTCTGCAATGATTCTTCTCTCTTGAACCCAACAAGCTAATTTGTTGTTTGGGTTCTCAAGTTCAATCTCTTGACAAAGATGGTTAGCCAAAAGCATAAAAAATCTAGCATAGTAAATATTCTTTCCTCTTTTGGCTAAGTCACCTAGTTTAAAACCTAACTCATACACAACAAGGTCACTAAAATTGTAATATTTATCTGTAACTAGCATGTATAGCATATTAAGCATGGAAATGTTCACAGAATCAAAATTACTGATTTTTCCTGAAAAGACTTTAGTTACTACATCACACAAGTAACTCCATTCCTTCCTAAGACCTAGTCTTCTAATTTCACTTAGTTTTGCAGTAGGAAGTGCATAATGAATGGAATTGAGCATATTGACAATATCAGTGTCAGTGTGTGGTGCAGTTACATTATCATCAGGAATCTTGAAATATGCTTTTATTACATCACTATTGATACAGAAATCATTACCTTTGATGGTCAGAGTGATTGTTTTGTCAGTAGAGTTGTAGATTGCTGTTGTCCACATCTCCTCAACAACTTCACAATAAATTGTGGGTGATTCCAGCATGGCAAAACTTAACTTGCAGTTTTTCACGAAGTCCATCATCTTATGATAGTCTTCAGATTGCTGAATCCCCTTATTGACCAAAGCAGTGAAGTTGTTCTTCTCATAGATGAACCCAGTCTGTGACATGATCTTTACTACGGGTGCCATTGTTAGAGAAGAAAAGCTTGAAGAGAAAGAGGATTTTTGCTTGAGAGAGAATGAAATAACACAGTTGAATTTGAGAGTGATAAAAGAAAATGATTAGAATGAAATAAGCTTTTATACTTTACTCAAAATCAACGGATAAAAATAATAAAGAGAAGTAAATTACCCAAAAGAAATTGCTTAAATCAGCCATTTTAAAATAAACTGTAAAAATTCTACCCATTATCCGTCGTGTAATGCTTACAAACTGTAAGTATACTCGATGGATAATGTTTAGGGAATTAACGGTTAAGATTTAGACACTTCGACGGATGAGGATAAGCTGTTATCCGTCGAGCTTTAAATACTCCAGAAAAGTAATTAATTTTTATTTACAATTTGTATATCGACGGATGACTCAACTCGATGGATAATGGTCATCCGTCGAGATGCAAATTTTGACTTAGCCAAAATTTTCATCCAAGACTAAAAATCAGTTAAATTTCTGGCTACTTTTCAACTTGCAAGATAATTCAGATAAATTCAAGAGTAATTAAGCATACCTAACTCACTTACCAACCTAGAAAAGGTGGATTCATCCAGTGGCTTGGTAAAAATATCTGCAAGTTGCTTCTCACTTGGAATAAAATATAACTCTACAGTACCATTCATTATATGTTCCCTTATGAAATGGTACTTGATGTCTATATGCTTTGTCCTTGAATGTTGCACTGGATTTTCAGTGATGACAATTGCACTTGTGTTGTCACAGAAAATAGGAATCCTTTCAACTTGCAAACCATAGTCTAGCAATTGATTTTTCATCCATAAAATCTGTGCACAGCAACTGCCAGCAGCAATATATTCAGCTTCAGCTGTAGAAGTAGAAACTGAATTTTGCTTTTTACTGAACCAGGACACAAGCTTGTCTCCTAAAAATTGACAGGTTTCTGTTGTGCTTTTTCTATCAATTCTGTAACCTGCATAATCTGCATCTGAATAACCAGTTTAATCAAAACCAGAATCTCTAGGATACCAAATGCCAAGGTTTGGTGTTCCTTTGAGATATCTGAAAATTCTCTTAATAGCTATCAAATGAGACTCTCTAGGATCAGCCTGAAATCTAGCACACAAACATGTAGCAAACATTATATCTGGCCTACTAGCTGTTAAGTAGAGAAGTGAGCCAACCATGCCTCTACAACTTGAAATATCCACAGACTTTTCAGTAGTGTTTAGTTCAAGCTTAGTTGCAGTGGCCATGGGAGTTTTTGCAGATGTGCAATCCATTAGATCAAACTTCTTTAAAAGATCAAAAATATATTTAGTTTGACTAATGAATATTCCATCACTAACTTGCTTAACTTGTAAACCAAGAAAGTAAGTTAGTTCTCCCATCATACTCATTTCATACTTGCTTTGCATCAGTTTGGCAAACGTTTTACAAAGTTTCTCATCTGTAGAGCCAAAAATAATATCATCTACATAAATTTGAACAAGTATGCTAGAGCCATTCACATTTCTGAAAAATAAAGTTTTATCTACAGTACCTCTTGTGAAGTGATTTTCCAAAAGGAACTTTGATAAAGTGTCATACCAGGCTCTAGGTGCTTGCTTCAGTCCATAAAGTGCTTTCAGTAGATAATAGACATACTCTGGGAAATTTGGATCTTCAAAGCCAGGAGGTTGACTTACATACACTTTTTCCTCCAAATCTCCATTCAGAAAGGCACTTTTGACATCCATTTGATAGACCTTGAAATTGGCATGGGCTGCATATGCTAAGAAGATTCTGATGGCTTCAAATCTTGCAACATGAGCAAATGTTTCATAAAAATCTATTCCTTCTTGCTGACAATAGCCTTTAGCAACCAATCTTGCTTTGTTCCTTACTACTATGCCATTTTCATCCATCTTGTTTCTGAATACCCATTTGGTGTCTATTGGATTCTTTCCTGTAGGCTTGGGTACCAGCTTCCATACTTTATTCCTTTCAAATTGGTTTAGCTCCTCCTGCATAGCTACAATCCAATCAGAATCTAACAAGGCTTCTTCTACCTTCTTTGGTTCTTCCTTAGACAGGAAGCTACTGTATAGACATTCTTCTTGAGTTGCTCTCCTGGTTTGAACTCTGGAAGACACATCACCAATAATCAGTTCAAAGGGGTGATCTTTTGTCCATTTTCTTGGTTGAGGTAGATTAGCCCTAGATGAAGAGACCTCAATGTTGTCTTGATGTGTGATTGAGTTTTGATTGCTAGAAACTCCCCCTGAGTTTGTGGATCTTTGATTTGAGATTGGGGTGATTTCTATGGGTGATCTGCCTTGACTTCCTGCTCCTTTTGATAACCCGACGGATGGTGAATTTTGAGTACCGACGGATGAGGCAGGTTGTCTTCCGACGGATAATACAGATTGCCTTCCGACGGATGAAGCGTTATGTAACTCGACGGATGTTGAGTTTTGTGCTTTATTTGTAGTAGATTGTCTGCATTATCCTTAGACACTGTTTCTTGATCACTCTCATCATCACTTTCATCACTGACCATCTCAACATTGTTGAATTTGAGGCTTTCATGGTAATCTCCATCTTTTAGTCCTTCAATCTTTTTATCATCAAACACAACATGTATAGATTCAACAACAATGTTGGTTCTTAGATTGTAGACTCTATATGCTTTACCAACAGCATATCCAACAAAAATTCCTTCATCTGCTTTAGCATCAAACTTCCCATTTTGATCAGTTTGATTTCTCAGAATATAGCATTTACAGCCAAAGACATGAAGAAAGTTCAGAGTTGGCTTCTTGTTCTTGAACAATTGATAAGGTGTCATGCATCTTGCTTGATTAATCAGAGAGATGTTCTGAGTGTAGCATGCAGTGTTTACAGCTTCAGCCCAGAAGTATGTTCGTAGTTTTGATTCTTCAAGCATTGTCCTTGCAGCTTCAATAAGAGATCTATTCTTTCTTTCCACTACTCCATTTTGTTGTGGAATCCTTACTGCTGAAAACTCATGCAAGATTCCATTTTCCTCACAAAATGCTCTCATGACATAGTTCTTGAACTCAGTTCCATTATCACTCCTGATTCTTCTAACTTTGAAATCAGGATGATTGTTAACTTGACTTATGTGATTGATGATGATTTCACTAGCTTCATCCTTGGACTTTAGAAAATAGGTCCAAGAGAACTTTGAGAAATCATCTACAATTACTAGGCAAAATCTTTTCTTTGAGATTGACAATATATTGACTGGTCCAAACAAATCCATGTGAAGCAGTTGCAGAGGCTCTTCAATTGCTGAATCAAGTTTCTTCCTGAATGATGCTTTAATCTGCTTCCCTTTTTGGCAGGCATCACACAGTCCATCCTTTGTAAACTCTACCATAGGAATGCCTCTAACTAGCTCTTTCTTTACCAACTCATTCATGGTCTTGAAGTTCAAATGGGATAGCTTCTTGTGCCATAGCCAACTTTCATCTTGACTTGCTTTACTAAGAAGACAAGTTACAGATTCTGCTTTCGTTGAGTTGAAGTCAGCTAGATACACATTTCCTCTTCTCACACCAGTGAGAACCACTTTGTTGTTTTGATTATTAATCACAACACAGGTTTCTTTGTTGAAGGTTACTGAGTTGCCTTTATCACAAAGCTGGCTGATACTCAACAGATTGTGTTTGAGACCATCCACTAAGGCAACCTCTTCAATGATGACATTGTCCTTTGAAATCAAGCCATATCCCATAGTATAACCTTTGCTGTCATCTCCAAAAGTGATACTTGGGCCAGCTCTCTCTTCAAACTTTGTGAGCAGGGTAGAATCACCAGTCATGTGTCTTGAACAACTACTATCCAAGTACCAAAGATTCCTTCTGTTTCCCTGCACACATCAAAATCAAATCAAGTTGATTTCGGTACCCAAGTTTCCTTGGGTCCTGCCTTGTTAGCTTTCTTCTTCTGTTTCTTAGGTCTTAACTCATTTGACTTAGGAATTTCAGATTTTTCCTTAGTCATTTGGGTTGGGCCTTTGAAACCACTAGATGTAACAGAATTATCTGCATGTTATGGTTAACAGGAAATGGCATGCTTGGTGCAAACATGTTATTCCAGTAAGGCATGCTAAATGGCATTTGAGGCATATTATATGCAGCATAATATGGATTAGGTGCAAATGGCATATTAGCAAACTGTGCATTCATGTTCTGTGTAGGCATAGCATTAACAAACATGGGAGGCATGACATTCATGTTAGAGAATTCAGGCTGAACAGACATGGGAGTAGGCATGGCAGATTTGCAATTAACAGACAAATGATTTACACTACCACACTTGACACAGATTTTTCTAGGAGCATATTTGTCAGGTGTGTAGTTATTATGTTTGTTAATCCCTACTTTACCATTCCTATTGTTTTTCCTTTTAGTCTCTGTTTTTACCTCTATCTTCTCAAGTCTGTCACTTAACTGTTTGACAGTCATGTGACCAACATTAGCCTTCTTCCCTTTCTTGGCTTGACTTGACTCTCCTGAAACAAAGTTCTTGGAAACAGACCCATACTTTTTATTTAGCTTGGTTAATTTGGCTTTGCTAATGGGTTTGCTCACAGCCGACGGATGAGGATTTTTATCATTCAACGAATAGCACTTTTTGTTATCCGACGGATAGTCCTCATCATCCGTCGAGTCTACATCTGTCAGCAATCCATCTACCAAAGTAGGTTCTAGTTTCTCCTTATTCTTTTTCCAGGCTTCATCACAGAAAGACTCAATTCCTTGAACCTTGGTGATTTGAGCATGAACATCTCTGGATGTTTTCCATGCTTTAATCACCTCTTGTTCACGATCGAGCTGCTTCTTTAAAATTTCTTCCTTTTTGAAGGACTCAGTTAATTCCTCCTTGGCAATTCTACACTCAATTTTTAGTTTCTCAAACTCAACAAACTGAGACTCAAGCACATTATTCCTCTCACTCAAAAACAAGTTATTTTCTTTGATTTTAGCATTTTCTTTAGTGAGGGACTTAAGTGTAACACACAAATGATATAATTCTGTAGACATGTCATTTATTGCATCATTACACTCAGCTTTAGATAAATGTGCAAGGTTTGTAGTGATTACCTGATTGCTTGAGGAACTTGTCTCTGTTTCATCAGACTTGGCCATAAGGGCTAGATTGACATAGCTGACATCCTCATCTTCATCCAAACCATCAGCTGCCCAGTCATTCTCTTGTGTAATAAAAGCCCTTTCCTACTGTTTGAGTAGATCAAAGTATTTTTGCTTATAATCCACAGACTCAAATCTTTTCTTACTGGAATCTGACTTTCTACACTCATTTGCAAAATGCCCTGCCAAGCCACATTTGAAACATTTGAATTTTGATTTATCCACCATATTTCTATTTGGCTTGGCAGCTCCAAAGTTCTTTTTGAACTTGAGCTTGGAAAATCTTCTTGAAAGGAATGCTAGGTGCTCATCAATGTCCTCCATGTCATCTTGGCTCAATGAATCTTCACTTTCTGCAGCTAGCCCTTTACCCTTGCTTTCACAGGCCTTTGAAGTTGATTCCACAACTTCCATCTTCACTTCCTTCTCCTTTTCCAGTTCAGCCACAAGTGCAATGGATCCTCCTTTCTTCTTTCCTCTCTCCATTCTTTCATCTTGCTCTATCTCAAGCTCATAGGTCTTCAGAATGCCATACATTCTCTCCAAAGTAAACTCCTTATAATCTTGTGAGTTTCTCAATGAGACTGTCATTGGTTTCCATTCCTTTGGAAGAGATCTGAGAAATTTCAGATTGGAGTCTTTAGTCTGATAGACTCTTCCATGCAATTTAAGAGCATTTAGTAGCTTTTGGAATCTACTAAAAATGTCAGTGAGTGACTCATTTTCTTCATTGTGAAAATGCTCATATTGCTGAATCAGGAGCTGCATTTTATTTTCTCTTACTTGCTCAGTACCATCACAGATTATCTGTATTGTGTCCCAAACTTCCTTGGCAGTCTTGCAGTTGATGATGTTATCAAACATGTCTGCATCATCACCATTGAACAGAATGTTCATGGCCTTTTTATCTTTCCTGACTTGTTCAATATCAGGATCAGACCATTCATGCCTTGGCTTTGGAAAAGATGGTTCATTTCCTGTTGCAGCTCTCATTGGAACATGAGGGCCTCTTTCTATGCAGTCCACATAGGCCTCATCTTGAGAAAGCATATGAAGATGCATCTTTACCTTCCAATGATGGTAATTATCTTTATCAAGAAAAGGAATCTTGACTCCAAAATCTTTCTTGTTCATCTTGCTGAATTGTTTTGATCTTTAAACTCTTTATAGATTAAGAGCTCGCTCTGATACCAATTGTTAGTCCCTTAACAATATAGCAAGAATTACAGAAGGGGGGTTGAATGGAATTCTTGAACCTTTTTCTTGAAATAAAAATGTTCAACTCGATTATAGATATATCTGTTTTGATTAGCACAATGCGGAATATAAACTTGAATGAATCAAAACATAAGTAATTAAAAACAAGAGTCTTTAAAAAACTTTCTGGTGGATTTAAACAATTCCACCAGAGATATATATAATATATCGAGGGACTCTGTGTGCAGAATTGCTCACAGCTGCTTACAAAAAAATAGAACTGCTGAGAATACAGGAAATGCTAAAGATAGTGCTTACAAAGATTTCTCTGTTTTTGGTTTCTTAGCTTTCTCAGTTATTTTTCTATTTGCTACTATCTTGGTTTATATATTACCAAGATTACAAAGTCAAAAGAACTGAATAAATATAAAATCTAACAGTCTTGATCTTTGCTGCTTTTCGTCCTCTATTACCTAGTCAATGGGCTTCCACAGAGTGTTTGTATCCAACTCAACGGCTGTGTGTCAGCTTTGACTATTCAACTGATGTTTGAATCTTGATATGATCATCCGTCGACTTTCAGATCATCCGTCGATGACTTAATTGATTATCCGTCGATGACTTAATTGATCATCCGTCGACTGCTATGTTAAACATCCGTTGATAGTCATTTGATCATCCGTCAAAGCTTTGTTAATCATCCGTTAGTAGCTATTTTGGCACTTGACTATATTTCACTTATACAGAATTACAAGATATTGCTTATGTACAGTTAATCAACCTATTCTGCATATCTAGTTAAAGTCAACATGACTTATATGCTACTACAGATTCTATACAAAGGTGCATACAACACTGTGCTACAAACTTATTATTACATAAGCTACTCACTCGATGGATAATAGGTTAATCATCCGTCGGGACTATAATGAGTTATCCGTAGGGACTAAAACTCTTATCCGTCGAGTGCTACATTATTTCACTAAGTAAAATCTACTTAGACATTTTGTTTAAGTGATCATTAAGTACACAACATATTTACAACACACTTTGATTATCACAGTAAATAGGGATTTTAAAATATGTTAACCCATAATCCAGTAACTGATTCTTCATCCAAAGAATCTGTGCACAATAGCTTCCTGCAGCAATGTATTCTGCTTCTGTAGTTGATGTGGAAATTGACTTTTGTTTCTTGCTAAACCAAGAAACCAATCTGCCTCCAAGAAATTGGCAGCTTCCACTTGTGCTTTTCCTGTCAATTTTGCAACCTGCAAAATCTGCATCTGAGTAACCTATTAGTTTAGAATCTGATTCTCTAGGATAGCACAATCCCAGATCAGCTGTTCCTTTAAGATACTTGAAAATTCTTTTCACAGCTGTTAAGTGAGGTTCTCTTGGATCTTCTTGAAATCTTGCACAAATACAGGTAGCATACATGATATTAGGCCTACTAGCAGTTAGATAGAGTAAGGAGCCAATCATACCTCTGTAATCAGTAATATCTACTATTTACCAGTGTCCTTATCCAGTTTTGTTGCAGTGGCCATAGGAGTGGATGCACTTGAACAATCTTGCATTCCAAATTTCTTCAGCAAGTTTCTGGTGTACTTGGTTTGACAAATAAAAGTGCCTTCTTCATTCTGCTTGACTTGAAGGCCCAGAAAATAGCTAAGTTATCCCATCATACTCATTTGATATCTTGACTGCATCAGTTTGGCAAACTTTTTGCAAAGTCTATCATTTGTAGAACCAAAAATGATATCATCAACATAAATCTGAACCAAAAGTAAGTCCTTTCCATGGTTGAGGTAGAACAGTGTTTTGTCTATAGTTCCTCTATTAAATCCACTTTCCAGAAGAAACTGAGCTAAAGTCTCATACCATGCTCTTGGAGCTTGCTTAAGGCCATAAAGTGCTTTATCAAGCCTGTAGATATGATCTGGATATTTGGGATCTACAAAGCCTGGAGGTTGTTCCACATATACTTCCTCCTCCAATTCTCCATTAAGAAAAGCACTTTTCACATCCATTTGAAAGACAGTAAACTTTTTGTGAGCAGGATAAGCCAAAAATATCCTTATGGCTTCCAATCTAGCAACTGGTGCAAATGTTTCATCATAATCAATTCCCTCCTGTTGAGAATATCCTTTTGCAACCAACCTTGCTTTATTCCTTGTAATTATGCCATCACTATCAGTTTTGTTTCTGAATACCCACTTTGTACCAACAACAGATCTGTTCTTTGGTCTTGGCACTAGGGTCCAGACTTTGTTTCTTTCAAATTCATTCAACTCTTCTGGCATTGCTTGCACCCAATCAGCATCTTGAAGAGCTTCTTCTACTTTCTTTGGTTCAGTCTGAGAAAGAAAAGAATTGTAAAGACATTCACTTGAAGTAGCTGTTCTAGTTCTGACACCTGCATCAGGATTTCCAATTATTAAGTTGGGTGTATGTGATTTAGTCCACTTCCTTGCAGATGGAAGGTTTTCTCTAGAACTGGATGCTCCCCCATGATCCATGCTATCTTTATCAACATTTTCTGATGCTCCCCCTGAAACTATGCTCTCTGAGTTGGATCCTTTAGAATTTAAGTTTTCAGAACTATCAGAACTTGGCTTATCAGAACTTGAAGAGCCAGTTGTATGTTCTGATGCTTCTTGAGATGTAGTCGTATCTTCAGTATGCTCCCCCTGCACAGGTGCATCTTCCTTTGGCGTAGTCACCACAGTTTCAATAATATCAGAGTTTAATCCATCAGAGATTGCAGTATCAGGATTTAGACTTTCAGGATTTTCAGTATCAGAATTTGAGTCTTCATTTTCGAATCTCAGCTGATCATGATCATTGAAATCTTCAAGTCCAGTAATCTTCTTATCATCAAAAGAGACATTTATAGATTCCATGACAACCCTTGTTCTTAAATTGTAGACTCTGAAGGCTTTTGTGGAAAGTGGATATCCAACAAAAATTCCTTCATCAGCTTTTAAGTCAAATTTGGATAGCTGTTCAGGGTGAGTCTTAAGAACAAAACACTTGCATCCAAATACATGAAAATATTTCAGATTTGGCTTCTTTTTCTTCACCATCTCATATGGTGTGTTTCCATGCTTGTTAATGAGTGTTGCATTCTGAGTAAAACAAGCAGTCTACACAGCTTCAGCCCAGAAATATGTTGGTAGCTTTGCTTGATCAAGCATAGTTCGTGCAGCTTCAATAAGAGTTCTATTCTTTCTTTCAACAACTCCATTTTGCTGTGAAGTTCCAGGAGCAGAAAAATCCTGCATAATTCCATGGTCTTTGCAGAACTCTTCCATGATCAAATTCTTGAACTCAGTGCCATTATCACTTCTTATTATCTTTACAGAGTCTTTGACCAATTTATCCAGTTGCTTGACATGATCAATCAAGATAGATGGAGTTTCACTTTTGGTGTGCAAGAAATACACCCATATGTATCTGGTGAACTCATCCACTATGACCATAGCATATTTCTTCTTCGCAATAGACATGACATTCACTGGACCAAATAGATCAACATGTAGTAGGTGATAAGGCTCAAGAATTGATGATTCAGTCTTGCTCTTGAATGAAGATTTCCTTTGTTTAGCCTTCTAACAAGAATCACAAAGGCCATCAGGAGCAAATACTGACTTTGGCAGTCCTCTCACAAGATCTTTCTTGACCAATTTATTTATATTATTGAAATTTAAATGAGAGAGTTTCTTGTGTCAGTTCCAGCTTTCTTCAATTGATGCTCTACTAATCAGACAGACTGCAAAACCATCAGTACTTGTTGAAAGCTTGGCTTCATAAATGTTACCACGCCTGTATCCTTTTAGAACAACTTTTCCTGTAGATTTACTTACAACTTCACAGTGTTCTTCAAAGAAATCCACATGATAACCTCTGTCACAGATTTGACTAACACTCAGCAGATTGTGTTTAAGTCCTGAGACTAGAGCTACTTCTTTAATGATGACATTCCCAAGATTGATATTGCCATATCCCAACGTTTTTCCAATGTTACCATCTCCATAAGAAACACTTGGGCCAACCTTCTCCACAAAGTCTGATAGCAGGGCTTTATTTTCAGTCATATGTCCTGAACATCCACTGTCCAGAACTAGGATGTTTTTCCTGTTACCCTGCAATCACAAAGACCACTAATGATTAGTTTTAAGGACCCAGACTTGCTTGGATCCTTTGGCCTTATTAAGTTTGTTAACATTTACAGCGGATTTAGCATCAGAGTTTATGTTAACATTTTTCTTATCAGAATTTACACTATCAGACTTTGAATCAGAACTTACACTAGAAGGAACAATGCTAACTTTCTTTAAAGAAGGTTTTATTTGATAATAATCATAGTACAGACTATGATATTCCTTACAAGTATAAATGGAATGCCATAAACTACCACAATGAAAACAAGGATTTTATGGCTTATATCTAACAGACTGACTCTTAACTCCTGACTTTGAGGGTAAGGAGTTTATGTTCTTATTCTTCCTGCAAAAAGAAGCCAGATGGTTAGAACTTCCACAGTTATGACACGTTTTTCTAGGAGCATCAGGAACAGGCTTATAATCATTGCTTTTATTCACACCTTCCTTTTCATTCCTATTTTTCCTAGGTGATTTTACCTTGTTTGCATTCTTAACATCTTTCAGCTTATGCTTAAGCTGCTTCTTTATCATTAAGCCTACGTTTACTTCAGTTGTCTTTTCCTGTTTTAGTTTGTCAGAAGTTAATTCCTTTTTAACTTCTGATTTCTCAGTATCAGACTTTACAGCTACAAACTTAACAGGTTTTAACTTTGGCTTTTTTTTAACAACTATAGGCTTAATATCTACAGTTCCTTTATCATTCTTATCATCTCCATAACCTAAGCCCTCTTTCTAGTTTTCACTACTTAACAAATTCTGAGTTGTTCTGTCAGAGTTAGTCCAAGTCCTGATAATCTCTCTTTCCTTTTCTAACTCAGCTTTTAGAGATTCATTCATTTTTAAGTACTTCATCCCTAACATAGAAAGTATCATCTCTATCTTTCTGAGTTTGATGAAACATGACTAACTCTTTTTCTAAATAATCATTCCTCTTTTTACAAGCAAGTTTTTCAGAAGTTAATCTTTCACATGTTAAAGTTTGGTCTCTATAGCTAATGAACATGGTTTTAAGATATCTTCTCAACTCATTAATATCATCAGTATGAAAGGCATAAGTAGTTTGAGGTACCTTTAACTCAGCAGAGCTTCAGTACTGCTTTCAGCATTTGCCATATCAGCATTTGCCATCAAGGCATAGTTCTCCTCACTTTCAGAATCTGAGGTGTCTGTCCAGTTTTTCTTCTTTGTGACAAGAGCCTTGCCTTTGTCACTCTTCACTTTCTTGCAATCAGGAGATATGTGGCCTTTTTCATCACAGTTGTAGCATTTGGCATTTGTATAATCTCCTCTGTCAGACTTCCCTCCTTTGCCTTCAGATTTTCTGAAATTCTTTTTATCAGAACTTGCACCTTTCCTGAAAAACTTTTTTCCCTTTCTGAACTTCCTGTATGCAATCTTTATGATTCCTTTCACCATAAGAGCACACAGCTTCATCATCTCTTCATCAGCATCCGTCTCAGGAAAGCTTTCAGATTCTGAGTCATCATCACTATCAGAACTTGATGACTCAGTATCAGACTTTGTGAAGAGAGCTTTACCCTTGCCTTTCCTCGAGGTAGCTGCCTTGGGAGATTTTTCTTCAGCCTTAAGAGCAACTGTCCTTGACTTTCCTCCTTTCCTCTTGCTTCTTTGTTCCATCTCAAGTTCATGAGTCTTGAGCATCCCATAAATTTCATCAAGAGTCGTTTCATCAAGATTATAGTTGTCTCTTATAGTTGTTGCCTTCAAATCCCAGTTTTCAGGAAGAGCTAACAGGAATTTAAGGTTTGAATCTTCAAGATCATACTCCTTATCAACTAGTGACAAATCATTCAAGAGCTTGACAAATCTGTCATATAAATCTGTCAATGACTCATTTGGCTTTGAGTCAAAGTGTTCATACTCTTGAGTGAGTATTGTCTTCCTGTTCTTCTTGATCGAATCAGTTCCCTGACATCTTGTTTCCAAGACATCCCATATCTCCTTTGCAGTCTTGCAGTTAATTACCCTGTTTGACATTACATTATCAATGACACTATGCAGTAAGTGTCGTACCTTCGCATCCTTAGCAATTGAAGCGATATCTTCAGCAGTGTAATCACTTTTCTCCTTTGGTACAGACTTTGCTGCTTCACCTGCAACTACAACTGCAACTGCGAGCTTTGTTGGATTGTGAGGTCCTTCCATGATTCTGTCAAGATATTTTGGATCTGTAGCTTCCAGAAACATAGTCATCCTCACCTTTCATATGGGATATTCAGACGGTTTCAATATGGGAACTCTAATAGTCTCATATCGACTATGGATTTGTGTCTTTGGTGGTTCTTCAGTTTTGGTGGGCTTGGTTGGAGTTTCTGCTTCAGACATGATTATTTTTGGATCTTAAACTGTTTGTGTGTTAATAGATAGGCTCTGATACCAATTGTTAGGTCACACTCAATGTAGAGGGGGGTGAATACAGTGTATAGCACAATCAAATCGAATTCTAATAACACAAGTAACAGAAAACAAACTTTATTCAAAGCAATAAACTCTGTTACAGTATGGAACTGTCCTCTCTCAGTGATGAACAAATATCACGGAAGCTGCTATGGTTACAATGAATAATATTCTCGATATTGATAGCACTTATAGTGTAAACCCTATGTCTGTGTTTATATACTACACAGTTACAAGATAATTGCTAATTGATATGGAATATAATTCTGCTTCCTAAAATATATCAATCAGATATCTTTTCTTCCAAGTATTCTATTCTTCATAGAATTCCTTCTTCATGCATATCTCTTCTTACGTTTGTCTTGATCTTCTTTTCCTTTCAATCAGTCGTCTTCCTTATCTGAACGTTTCCTTTAAGTCCTGATATTATCTTCTGATAAATATCTCCTGAACCTTAAGTACTGATAACTTAAGTTCTGACTTCAGTATAAGTGCTGATTTCAGTTAAGTACTGATTTGTCCTGTTTAAGTAAGATCTGAAAACTAAACATAAATCATATTAGTCATGACATTATCAAATATATCTAACACGATATAATGTCATCAAACTAAAACAAAATAATACATATTATCTATTCGGTCTAAAATAAAATAATAATCATCCCATGTTAAAATAAAATTAAATAAAATAGTAGGTATAATTAGCTGGATTTGGTTGATATAATGGGCCTCAAGCTAACATAATTTTTTTGTCATTGACACATAAAATTTTACTATTAATTCGGGTTAAATATATTAAATTAACATAAACCTGAATATAGTTAGTTGAATTTGGTCGGTTAACATACTAATAACAATTCATATACTATTGATCTCAGCTAAAATGAACTTTAATTAAATATAATAATCTATCATAAACACATCTATAAATATCAATAAAATATAAATTTCAATCATTACATTATTTTTTAAACTATAGTATAACTAACTTATACACGTATGTGTATATTAATAAGTATTACCAAATCATATTATTAAAATTTCAAATAAATAAGTTTCATAATTTAAAATTTTTATTTCAAATTAAATTCAAAAAAATTATGCAATATTAAAAATAATCTGTGTATCGCACAAGTTTTAGGTTAGTTCTACTATAAAAATTGGAATAAAATATAATTTAGTATATACTTTTTTTGGTTGGTTTGGTTATCCCAAGCTGTAAAATAATGTAATTATTTTATTTTTATGATTGTATTAAGAATATGTAATTATTGATTCCAAATAAAATAGAAAAACTTCAATCATTTCAATTTGTTTGAAAGGATATAAAAAAATATAATCCTTACCGTTAATTTTTATTTATACCATATCAACGATATTATTTTGGACTAAAATTTTGGATATGAAGTGACTTACGTTTATTATATATAAATCATACTCAAAAAATTTAATAATAGAAACTTCGCCATATTTAAATATTCAGAAAATTAAATTATAGGTCCTTGAGGTATTAACGTTTTATTGTCTAGGCCCGTGAACTAAAATTTTTGTATTTCAAGTCACCCAACTTTTGAAATTTCTGATATAAATTCTTCTGTTAAAAAGATTTTACGACATTAGAATCTGAAAACTAGGATTTTTTATGTCCAAACGGATCAAAGCAAGTTTGAAGGTGTTACTGATATCCAAATTTAAAGTTGAAGTAGTCAAAATTAAGCTTAATCACCATCAACACTTATATGACAACAATTTTCCCAAATTTGGTCCAATTTAAAAAAATCCTTAATTGGACCCTAAATATTTTGTTATTCATCAAATTTAGAGATCTAATTTATGAAATTTTGAATCGGACCTATTTTGTGAAAATTGGTGTCATATGTATGTTATTGGTGATTTAAATTTCAATTTTATTACTTGAATTTCAAATTTTGATATGATTAACATTTTCAAAATTGCTTTAATCCATATAAATATCAAGAATCATAGTTTTCAGATTTTAACGCCATTAAAAAAATTTTAACTAAAAAATTATATTAGAAATTTTAAAAATTAAGTGAACTCAAATAGAGAATTTAGCAAAAAAAAAAAAAAAAAAAATTAAGTGAAATCAAATAGAGAATAGCTGGTCAATAGTTTAGAGACCTATAATTCAATCTTCCATTTAACTATTCACCCAATTCCATTAACTATACACCCCATGTATTGCAAAGCCACTTGAATTTAATTTTCTTCTATCATCCTTCAGTTTGAAATAAAAACAGCACTCACACCTTTCTTCACTGACCCAACCCAAACACCACCATGTCCACCTCGCGCCCACCTCCACGCCCACTCGACCTTGACATAACAATCGTCTCAGCCAAGCACCTCAAAAACGTCAACTGGCGTAACGGCTCTCTCAAACCTTACGTCATCTTCTGGACCGACCCTGATCGTCGTCTCGCTACCAAATCCGACGATTCCGGGTCGACCCGACCCGTCTGGAACGAACAGTTTACTCTCCCTCTTTCTCTCTCCCCTCTCGATTCGGTTCTCACTCTCGAAATCTTTCACTCTAAACCGCTCGAATCGGCTAAGCCGCTGGTAGGTATTTTAAGGTTCCCGATTAAAAACCTGGTTGACTCGCCTGACTCGGATGACTCGGTTAAACTCAGAGCGTTCGAGTTAAGACGCCCCTCGGGTCGGCCGCAAGGGAAGATCCGATTGAAGCTTTCGATTAAAGAACGGGTTATGCCAGATTACCATAATGCCCCTCAGAATGCGTATTATTACTCTTCTGCCCCTCCGTTGTCTGGTCCACGTGTTTACCCTCCGGTTCAACCGTCTCCGGTTCATTCTCCTCCACCGCCGTACGGATACGGTCCGGGTCACGGACCGTATTCGGATCCTTATTCGGGTTATTACCCGAGTTATTACACGCAACAGCAAGCTCTTCCACCTCCACCGCCTTCTCCGAGGCCTTCTTTTTACGATCATAGGTACACTAGTGTACCTCCTAGTGCTCCTGTTGATTACGCGCCGCAGAGGACGTCGAGAATGGGATTAGGAACTGGAGTTGCTGTGGGAGCTGTAGCGGGGGTGCTTGGCGGTTTGGCATTGGAGGAAGGGTTGAAGTATGAAGAGGAGAAGATTGCGGATCGTGTTGAGACGGAGTTGAATGCTAGGGATGACTACAAGGATTATCGAAGTGAGTATTGATGCTTTAATGAATTTTCTGATATCGGAAATATTGGTATGCTAATTTATGGTTTATTGGAGAAGCGTTTGTATATAAATCCCGTATGTTTGTGTCGTTTTTATTAGTTTATGAATGATCACATCTTCCCTTCTTTCCGTTGTATGGATTTATGTGTGAAGCAATAAAATTGAACTTGTTGTGTAACTGATTGATGAGGTTCAAGTATATTCTGATTGGAAGTTGGTGTATAACTTATGTATATATCTAGTCTACTACTCTACTTTAGCTGCTGAAGGGAAATAAGAGCAAATTAACTGAATTTCTTTCATATATTTGGATTTATTAAGTTATATAAATGTAGGATTAGTTGGTTTGTTGTGTATAAGTAAATGATGTTTAAAAGTGATACCCCGGAAATAAGAGCAAATTAACTGAATTTCTTTCATGAATTTGGATTATTTAAGTTTTATATAAATGTAGGATTAGTTGGCTTTTTGTTTACATAGTTAAATGTTGTTTAAATGTTATCTGCTCTACCCAAACATCTTTAATTCGATCCTCTACATTGAATTCCACTTTCACGTTATTGCTTCTGTTAATGTTATTTTTGAATGATTCAGCTCGCGTTATTGTTTCTGATACACTTATGTTATTTTTGTTGCTTTTAATCCAAAGCTAAATTAGTTCTTGTTAAATGCTAAGCTCATTCAATGATGCAAGTATATTGTCTCCGATATTTTTAACTATGCACTTATTTGTTTGTGATTTGGTTAGTCTGAAATTATGAGTATGCAGTTGTTATGACATGGGTATTGTTCAAAATTTTGAGAGTTGTTTTGTGTACATCTGAGATATTTTCAGTTTTTATTCTTTAGAAACCATGAGTTGGGTTAGTTAAGTGGGTCAAAGATATGTATACATAAATATTCTATGTATATTAAGAGTAGGAGCCTAGGAGGATTTATTGGTCGTCGGTGTCTTTGTTGTTAGTATAAAACATGCAGGACCCGAGTCTTATCTATTGACTATAATATAACATACTCTTTTTTATTTAATCAAAAAAATTAGTAAAATTGTTGGACCGTATTTTAGAATTCTAACATTGACAACTGCTAGTTATAATACAGTTTACCAGTCTAACTGTATTACTGACTATATTATGTAATATACTGAATTTGTAGCCCGTAAATGAAAATCGAAAAAGTTAGAAAATAATTCTAACAGTGATTGTCACTATGTAATGTAAAAGATTTAATTTTATTGTCTACAAGCAAGAGTTATAATACAATATAATATGCTATTCCATATATTATTATATTGTAACCAACAAAAAAGTTGTAAAAGGAAATTAGATTTGATGAGGAGGTTGTCAATTGTCATTATATAGGTAGAATACTGAGCAGAGCCAATTAAATGCACTCCCTTCGTTCCCAAAAAACCTGTGGTATGTGAGTTTTTAAGGAAATAAAAAACCTACTTTTTCGCACTGTGTTGACTATATTACCTCTCAAATTTTTAGCACTCAGCTAACTTTTTGTTGTTCGACTGGATAACTTCTTTTTTCAAAAAATATTAAAGATATAAAAATACATCATCCACCATCCCTCATAATATTTTCTTATTTATACCCCATCCTAACTTTAACTTCTATTTCATTTTTTAACACCATGAATTCTCAAAACAAGTCCAAATGTGTTTTTGATCTCAATCTTTATGGTTTAATAGAATCTCCACCCTCAACAAATTTTTCAAAAGATTTGAATATTTACACATCTTTACAAACATTTTCTCCGATGTTAAAAGTTAAAACTTTAAATTTTGTAAAAGGAGAGATGATTTGAAGATTAACTTTGTGTTACAATATAATATAATATGAATGCAAACTTTCTTGGAATGCAATGACAAGATATGTAAATATTCAAAATGTTCAACATCTTCGGTGTGAGTTTCAAATGGAAGAATTTCATTGAATGTAAAGGTGGGGGTGGAGGTTCATTTAAATCAACAAAGAATGAAGAGTTTGGCATATCATTGAGATAAAAATAAGTTTGGGTTTGTTTTGAGAATTCATGGTGGTAAAAAAATGAAGTAGATGTTAAAGTTGTGACTTGTGATAAAAAAAACTTTGAGGGGTAGTGGATGATGTATTTTTTAGTGAATATTGGGGAAAAAAAGTTATTCAGTCCTACAACAAAATTTACAAAAAGTTAGCGTGCTTAAATTTAAATTTTTTGTCATGTAGCGAACAAGGACGGAGAAAGTAGGTTTCTTGTTTTCTTAAAAAAATCACATCATATGCCGTCCAGCTTTCGAGGAATGGAGGGAGTACAAAATATGAATATAAAATTTATAAAATAATCCGTTTATTGCACGGCATAGCCAGTATAAATGAATAAATACAGTATATAATGGCCAGACTGCAGTAGGTTTCTTTTAATGGCTCATTGGGAATTAGAACATGAATATATGATGTTTAGACATGCATGGTTTCTCGATAAAAGAAATTGAGTGCATGAATATAATTTGTATTATGCTGTTATTGCTGTATGAGATTGTTTGCCTGGGCTCACATATACTGCCTTCTAAATGGCAAATTGTGAAGACATTCTTTGTGGTTAAATTTGTTATATGATTTCCAATAATCTGTTGTGGTTTTTCTCTGCATAGGTCAGGTACTTTGTCCATGGGGTGAACTTTGGATTTCTTGTTTTAAAAATGAATAAATTAAGTAAAGCGTTCAGACTTCAAATTTCAAAACCATGCCACGAATATCTATGCTTCGGGTCATTTCTTATATATATACTTATATATATTATATATATATATATATATAGCTGAAAGAGTCTGGTGCTACTACTTCTGCATAGAACACTGCTGGGTTAATTGTAAGCTGTCCCATGAATGTACTTAACTTAGATGCTTTGCTTGGTTAATGGTTTTTAGTTTTTACTGGTTTGTTGAAGTGTGAATGTAAAACCATATCCCAGAACCTGGAGGACGCTTTAATTTTTGTTTGAGCATTTAACTTGGGTTGGTAAGTATTTATGATTGTCAGTATTTATGTGTAGTTGAGAAGGTAGCTGATTTGATCGTTTCGTGTACTTTCGTGTTTCGTGTCATGAATGTCTAATCCAAACCCGAACCGTCAAGGATTCGTTTCGTTTTGTGTTCTTGTACATTCATTTCGTGTACGTTTCGTGTCGTGTTTCGTGTAATTTAAAATTAATTATAAAAATAAAGATCAATAAAATATATATTTAAATATAAGTTTTTACTAGTCGAGTCTTAAGTTAATAAGTCATAAAGACTTGAGTGCAGTTAAGTCTTATGAAATTTAAATTTGAGTCTATTTTGTATCTATATTCTGTCAATATTATACGTAAAATATTATTGTAAGATATATGTATTCATATAATTTTGATAAAGTTACTTAAATATTTATTTCGTATACTTTCGTTTCGTGTCGTGTACCCAAGTGTAAACCCAAAACCGACACTAAATTCATTCGTGTACTTTCGTTTTCGTGTACCAAAAATGTCAAGCCAAACCCGTTATTTTCGTGTCGTGTACGAAATTGTCGGCTGTAGTGGTTGGGTGATAATTAGACCCGGCAATTTTGGACGCGAAACGACACGAAAATTTAGTGTTTGTGTTTGCCTTTTTAGTACACGACACGAAAATACACGAACACTAAAGTACACGACCGAGATCTACCGAGATTTAGTGTCAGTTTTGTATTTTCCCTTTTGAGTACACGACACGATGTATATGACATAAATAGATATTTTAATTAAATATTAATATATATAATGAATATATGTATATTTATAATAGATATATGCATATTTATTTTAAAACAATTATTTAATTTTATAATATGTATATAAATGTAATATAAATATATATTTTTAATATATTTCGTAAAAAAATTACCTAAAAACTTATATTTTTATTTATTTATTTATTTTAATTAATATTAATGTTCAATTTTACATGAAAAACACGAAACGAAAGTACCGAACACGAAAGTACACGAACCCTGAACCCTAAACATGTCGATTTTGTGTTTGACGTTCGAAGTACACGAAAATACACGACGACACGAACGATTTGCTAATAACAGATATGATGAACTTTTCGCATATGAACAATACTAAAAAAGTTGAAACGGAGAGAACCATTAGCTATTGTCAATTATCAATTATTATTCCTGTTCAATTCTATACTTCATGGAGATTATACAATGTGTAATAGAATTTTATTTATTTCTTTCCGTTCTCCTATAATTCATTCGCAATTTGTCATCTTCTAATACCAAATTATGTTCTCCACCCTAAGCTTCTCCGATCTTGATCTTCCCCTTTTGCCCCTTTTCCACTACTTCCAAGCTGTCAGTATGTCATTTCACAACTGCATATGTACTTGTATTATTTCTTCAGCGTCATTGTCTCCAGTCTCTTTCCATGAGTTTATTATTTGTAATTGTCTAATTCTCATCACAACTTTATAACGTAACTTGATTATCATGTCTCAGTTTAAGCAAATAATACAGGCTAATTCTCTAGTAAAATGCAGTTTTAGCAAATGCATTGTAAATTCTTCAGCAGGGTTATCATTTATAAGTGCACTCGAATTTTGTTTTTGTTCTCGTCTCTGAAATATTCAGTCTTTTAAATTTGAAGGCAAGATTTTTTGTTGGCTTCAAACTGAACTTGATAAGTCATGCCGGATTTTGTTTGAATTTGACTTATATTTTCTTCTAATATGAACACTTTTGATAACCCATAAAAATTAAGAAGTTCAACAATGGTATACAGAATACATTAACTCGTGAAATTAAGAAATCCTAGTATCCGACAATGGTGTTTTTCAAAGCTTCCACAAAATTAGTTTTAAATGGATGGCAGCCGGCCAGAAACTGACCCAATTTTGCTATGGTCCATATGGTCCAAATGGCGGCCTTTTAATTTTATTAGAAGGCCTTCTTTTTTGAAGGAAAATGTACTTGCAAACTTAAGAAATATCATAACACAATACATGGGAAATAAAATCGGGAGGGTTATCGACTTACTCCATGTCAGACATAAAATGAGTAACTAATAAGTGTGCTACTGCATTCGCAAACCTATGCACATCCTGCACTATAACATGATCAAAGTGCTTGAACAGATCAATACAATTAGAAACTATTGTGTGAAAATAGCTTACGCCGTCTCCACCTTTGTATGTCTCTACTAGAAATTATTTTGTTAGAAGGCCTAGTTAAATGGTAATGTAGACATTCTGGTTCAATTCAATTATTGAACCCAAACTATTCGGTTATATAGATGTAATTAATTGATTTAAAATTACATCTTATCTATGTCTATAATTGATTTAATATACACCTTAGCCAGGAATGACATATTAATGGTAACAGATATTTTTTTTTAATATTTGTTTCCTAGTTGCTAACTTTTATTCTTTCATACTCCCGGTTACATTTTTTTTATTAAGATTGGATTAAGATTTCATTTTATTATATGTAGTAATAAGTTTGGTTGCTTACTACAATACATAGAAGTTGATGAGTAATAAATACAAAAATTAATGTAAACCTATAAATTCTTTCTAAAAAATGTGTACATTAAAAAATGTGTACATTTTTTAGTTCTGCTCATTTTTCAAAATTTGGAGTATTTTCTTTATGAAACATCCTATATACATCTTTTATCTTGTATTGCTTCTTATACCTGAGTTAAATTAATTCTTAAATCCTCTTTGAAGTATTCTTGGTTTCGTATATTACTTAATTATATATTTTGTTTGAAAGAATATTAATATAGAAACTTTCTTAATAAATATAGGAGCAACCCCAAATGAAAGACATATAAATACATAAACCACCTAAAATTAAAACGGTAACAAAACCAATAAATTCAGAAAGAAAACCATAAAAAAATGTAACCTGATCATGATTAAACATCAAAATCCTCTTACAGACAAAAGGATAAGCATATCATGCAATGGATCTATGGTCAAGAAATTTGACAAATCAAAATCATCAAATATTTATAAAAAAAAAATGTTTGTATATCTAGAAAATCAAGAGCCAAAAACTTAGTTAAGAGAGGCTTTAAGAAATGAAATGAGAATGAGAATAAATGAAATCCGATAAAAATATAAAAATGAGGTTTAAAGAGAACTAAAGAAAAGACAGTAATGTTTGATTTACAAAATGACCAGAAAGTGAATTTTACTGCCCGAATGATTCGAGGAAGATACATCAATTGAAATCCAAAAGTGTTGCTTATAATATTTAAAAATATTTTGTTTTATTTGTTGGATTCTTTGCAATAATATTAAATTCAACCCGTGGTCTATAAAATAGTTGCGCAAAATTGATACATATCATATTAATTTATTTGCCGAATTTCCATTCTTCAACTACCTGGCATAGGGCCTATAATATATAAAAATATGAGTAACTAATATGGGTCATCATGACATTAGAAAATAGTAAAATATATCCAAGCCTGTTGACAGGCCAATTTAATTGACCTGTTCATATCAGAATTCAAGAAGATGATGGTCGGACTTCAATAAAAATAAAATATAATAATGGATCAAGTATATATTATTATCAATAAATTATCCTGCACCACCTATTCTTGAATTACAGAAAATATTTGTCTATTCCTGGCTACTGAATCCAAGAGGAACTTCCTCCATTCTTAAGAGTTATATAAAAAACACATAAAAAACGGTACTTTAAATAATGAACATCAAAACACACATATACTCAAGATTGAATTTGATAGATAAGTACTCTTTATATATGCCGCAGAAGCGTGTTTAAATGTTAACTAGCTAGTCAGTCACTAAAGAGTTGTAAATTGTGATGCGATCAAGTGTTATATTGTCAAATAACATGTACAAGTGGACAAGAAAGCATGATAATCTAATTGATATTCAGCTTGCCGGTTCTTATGAAATTCTGAATTTATAAATATCTTCTTGTTGATAACAAAAGTAAAATCTATACTACCCAGATCACAGATATAAATATAATGTATGTGTAATAAGAAAACGAGAGAAAACAAAATATTTGATCTTATTAACTTGTTAAAATAAAACAACAGAGAACTTATATCTACTAAAACAAAATAAACAGACTACTCCTACAAACCAGCTGAGCACTCCTACACTAACTCAACTACTGCAGTTACAAGCCACGACTTATTCAAATGAGAACGAACAAGACCGTTTCCCACGAACCCTGACCAAAACAGGCTGCAACATTCCGACAAAACAATATAAAACATTCCAACGTTTAGATTAAACCAACAAACACCCCCTTAATCTAAACGTTCTCTTTTAGCTTCTTAACACCAAGCAGTTGACGTATATGCTCGAACTTAACAATGGCCAAAGCTTTAGTGGGTATATCAGCCCTCTGTTCTTCAGTCCTCACATGCCTTATGATAATTTCTCCTCATTCCACGCACTCTTGTATAAAGTGATATCGTATGTCGATATGTTTTGACCTTCCGTGAAAAACAGAATTTTTAGCCAAATCAATTGTTGACTTGTTATCAATGTACAGAATTACAGGATCAACATGTTCACCCGTGATCTCACCCAACAGTTTTCTCAGCCATATACCTTGACATGCTACAGCTGTGGCAGCCATGAATTATGCTTCACAGGAGGACAATGCCACGCACTTTTGTTTCTGTGATACCCACGTTATCATGTTTTCATTTAGATAAAACACTACCCCAGTGGTACTCTTCCTATCATCTACATGTCCAGCAAGATCGCTGTCCGAGAAGCCCGTTAACACATTATTTGTACTGTCTCTAGAATAAATCAACCCATAACTGAGTGTGCCTTTAATGTACCGCATTATCCTTTTTGCTTCATTCAAATGCATGATAGTTGGTTTCTCCATAAACCTACTGATAATACCCACAGCGTACGATATATCAGGTCGAGTGTGGACTAAATAACCTAAGCCTCCAACTATGCTTTTAAATTCAGTAGAGTTTACACCTTTCCCACCTTCATCCTTCGAGATTACTGCTTTTGGTTCCATTGGGAACTTAGTGGGATTGCATCCTCCCATACCCGCTTTGTCAAGAATTTTCTTTGCATAAGCTTCCTGTTTTAGCTCGACATAATGCTCTTGCTGATTTACCTCAATGCCCAGATAGTAAGCAAGTTTGCCCAAATCACTCATCTCGAAATGCTCTGCCATTTGTTTCTTGAAATTTTGAATCAACTTATCACTTGTTCCAGTCACTAAGATGTCATCAACGTATACTGCCACTTTCAAGACTACACCTGCTTCTCTTTTAGTGTATACTGCGTGTTCATATGGACACCTGATCATGCCCATGCCTTCTAAACTCTTACTCAGTTTTGAATACCACGCCCTTGGAGCCTGACAGAGACCGTAAAGAGCTTTAGAAAGTTTGTATACCATGTGTTCCTTGCCTGGTTTCTCAAATCCCTATGGTTGTGACATGAATACCTCTTCTTTTAAGTCACCGTTAAGAAATGCCGACTTAACGTCCAGGTGATATACCATCCATCCATTCTTTGCAGATAAGGCCAGAAGTAGTCGAATTGTTTCTAATCGTGTTACTGGTGCAAAAATCTCTTCGAAGTCTACTCCTTGACGTTGCACATAGCCCTTCGCCACAACTCTGGCTTTATACTTTATTATCTGTCCTTTGGTGTCCTTTTTGAGTTTAAACACCCACTTTAAACCAATCACTTTCTTACCAGGTGGGAGTTCCGTCAGTTGCCATGTTTCATTTTTCTCGATGGCTTCCAATTCTTGTTCCATTGCCCTCTTCCATTCTTTCTTTTTTGATGCCTGAGCATAGTTAGATGGTTCGTCCACCCCCATAAGCATGAGCTTGTCCATATTTTCCATCTCTTCAGTGTCCTCATAAATTTCACCTAATTTTCTGTACCTTCGTGGTTCACTTTCATATCCCGAATCACCTTCAGTATCACTTGACCTCTGCGTTGAATTTGGTGTGGTCACCTCGTTTGAGTCTTCTTCAACAGTCTCAGTGCTGCCACTGTTTTCAGTCTCAACTTCCTCTCCTTCGTTTGTATCGCTTTGCTCAAACCCAGTTATGACTAGACTTTCTGCTCAAACAGTGCATTGTTCTCCGTTTACCTCCCAGTCCCATGCTTTGTTTTCCACAAATATCACATCCCGGCTTACGTGTAATTTCCTTGACACAAGATCATACAGCCTGTACGCTTTCGTACCAGGCTCTTTACCTAGATTTACCACCATCTTACTGCGGTCGTCCAATTTTGTTGTGTGCACTGAAGGAATTTTCATATAGCAAATACATCCAAAAACTCTTCTGTGTTCCAAGTTCGGTTTTTCACCGGTCCAAGCCTCATAGGGGGTTTTCTCAGATAAGGCACGTGTAGGCAAGCGATTAAGAACATAAATCTAATGTCTTAATGCTTCTCCCCACATGAACAGGGGCAACTTTATTTCCTTAAGAAAACTTCTGATCATCGCCACAACAGTCTTGTTTCGCCTTTCAACGACACCGTTCTGTTGTGGTGTGTATGGGGCGGTAAATTGTCGATATATGCCAGCCATTTCACAATACTCTTTGAACTTCTGCGAGCAAAATTCCCCTCCTCTATCTGTACGTAGAGCTTTAATCTTCATGTCTTTTCCATTTTCGACTTGTGACCTGAACCGTTTGAAAGCATCCAAGGCCTCGTCTTTAGTCTTCAACAAGAACACCCACATGGCCCTGCTATAGTCGTCCACTAACATAAAAAAAATACTTACTCCCAGCTGATGTTTCAGGCGAAATTGGTCCGCACAAATCTGCATGGATCAGCTCAAGTGGTGCCTCAGCTCTAAACTTTGCTTGTGTGGGGAATCCCTTTCTGGTTTGCTTTGACATTAAGCACCTTGGGCACACTCCCTTTGGCTGCACTAACTTTGGCAGGCCCTCGACCATCTTATTGTTTGACATCATATTCAAAGCTTGAAAGTTTACATGGCCCAAGCGTGAATGCCAGAGCCATGACACTTCATCTGTAGTTGACATTAGGCATTTTGCTTCAACAGACTCTATGAGTATTTTGTATAGCCTGTTACCAGACCTCCTAACCTTCATTAGCAGTTTTTTTCTTTATCATACACCCACAGGAAATCCCCGTGCATAACAACTCGATTACCCTCTTTGACAATAGTCACAAGCTCAAAATGTTATTACACAAAGTGGGGATAAAGTATACTTCATGGAATAATTTTTCTTCACCATTTTTACACTTAAATAGAACTGATCCTTTCCCTTTGATATCAACAGTTGATCCATCACCAAATCGAACCTTGCCAGTCACTTGTTCATCTAACTCCTTAAATTTTAAAATTTCTCCAGTCATGTGATTACTAGCCCCGTTGTCTAGGTACCAAATATTTGAGCCACCAGATTTGTTGTTGACACTTGGCATAAGTTTTGGTTTCACATTCTCCTCATTTAATAGGACTTTTCCTTCTTCCTGTTCTACCATCAGTAGAGCTGGCTCATCATCATATGTTTGGGCTAGGTTAGATTCCAGTCGTTGTTCCTTGTCCTTCTTTGGCTTCCGACACTCTACAGCGTAATGACCATAGGCCAGGCAATTGAAGCAGCGTACTCTGCTTTTGTCTCTTGTTCCCCGGTTCCATTCCTTGGTTCGACTGTCACCACCATTGCCTTTGATTTTCAGACTTGAACGCCTCTGCCACTCTTCCTTTGTGAGCAGCAATGGGCTTTCTTCCTTTTCTCGTTTCTTCCACTCTTCCTCAGTCAGTAACATCTGCCCTCCTAAGGGCTCATTTTGTCCCTTTAAGCGTTCCTCATGTGCTTTCAGCGACCCCACTGTTTCTTCAATTGTCATCTTCTCGAGATCCCCAAACTGCTCAATAGTGGATGCAATTTGGAGAAATTTGGTTGGCACAGCTCTCAAAAGTTTTTTTACCACGTATCCTTCATCAATAGACTCACCCAGTGCGCGTATATTTGCTACAAGGCTGTTTAGTCTGTAACAGAAGTCGTCCAGCTGTTCAGATTCCTTCATTTTCATATATTCAAACTCAGATTTTAGAGTTTGGACCTTCGCTTTCTTCATACGATCATCCCCAAGACATATTGTCTGCAATGCTTCCCATGCCTCCTTTGCAGTAGTCTTGTCTGCAATCGACAAGAGCATATCCTCAGGTATGCTCTGGTAGATGACTGCCAATGCAGTCTTATCCATTTTTTCTTCAATCTTCGACTTTGGATCCTTGGGATTAACAGCATCCCACACTCCGTGGGCTTGCATGTTTACCTTCATCTTCAAAGCCCATGCCGTGTAGTTACTCCGTGCTAACATCGGATAACTCAAGCCAACTATATCCTTCATTTTGTTTGTCTCTGTTTTACTCGCTTCTATGGTTTCCTTCTTGGGCATAAACTTTGGCATACACTATATGATAGCTCTGATACCAGAATGATAACAAAAGTAAAATCTATACTACCCAGATCACATATATAAATATAATATATGTGTAATGAGAAAACGAGAGAACACAAAATACTTGATCTTATTAACTTGTTAAAATAAAACTACAGAGAACTTATATCTACTAAAACAAAATAAACAGACTACTCCTACAAACCAGCTGAGCACTCCTACACTAACTCAACTACTGCAGTTACAAGCCACGACTTATTCAAATGAGAACGAACAACACCGTTTCCCACGATCTCAGACCAAAACAGACTGCAACATTCTAATGTTTAGATTAAACCAATACTTGTGAATGTCATACTTAAAACTTTTACAGATTCTCCCACTCTTGCTATCACAAGAATTTGCGGAAATAAAATGTGGGCTAAACCAGAATATCATAAATTTGGCCACAATTTTGACCGGAAAAATAAGTAGTAGTAATTGAGATGGTTTTTGGCACTTCAAAAATTAAAATTAAAAATCTGACGCTAGCGCCTAGCAACAACTTTAAATAAAGTAACAAAGAGGGGCATGCACCGAAGGCTATAGTTATTGAGGACCACTGGGTGGCTCTATAATGTCAGATTTCCCATGCTAAAATGCTAATGCTATAGGTACTAGTTGAGGTTGAGATTGAGGTTGATGAGATACTGAGACAAATACAATGCATGCATGTCATATCCATCTTCTTTTCTGCATTTACCAAGATACTACTGGTCCGACTCAATCGACTACCGTGTCTCGACCTTATTGTTACTGTTCGAAGAATACATGGATTATCCCCCCTGCAACTTTCATGGCTAACGAGATTCGATAAGCATGCATGTCTGGCTGGCTCCCTCACAACCACTCCATTCGAGAATGGAATCCACAATGATGCATGTGAATTTACTTATTTGGCTTACATGATCTGGATTTTTCTTTGACATTTTATGTAAATTTCCAAAAAAATTATAAGTCAACATAGTTTGTAGTTGAGTGGTCTTGTATTTCTTTTATTTTGTCCATAACTATTACATTATTTCAATTCTATAATATTACTTCTAGATTTTTCTAATAAATATGGGGTGAGCTAGACTGCTAGAGTCATCAAACATTGTCTGCCAATTTTTTTTAATAATAAGTCCTATATGTGTTACAAGTTATATAGGATTTGTTCTAGTAAATTTAATAAATTTAAAGAAGAGTGAGAGTCGGACCAGAGAAGAAGATAAATCATAAAATTATTATCATTTAAGATTTCTTGTCGGGCTCATTTTTTGCCCCTCTAAAACAAATTAATTGTCACATTTTTACACTTCGGCCATGTCATTACCTGTAAAAGTTGGCTCATTACCTAGACTTCACGAAGAACACTTATACTATTTTAAATTAGGCATCTACTTCACATTCTAAAATTTATTACATTTATATATACTTTAAATACGGTTCGGTTACGAACGGTTGAACGGTTTGTCTGTACACCCCAAATTTATATATATACTTCAGCTTCTGGACAAAATATAATGGTAATAAATCAGCCTCAGATAAAAAGTATGCGCTAATGCAGGGTTAAAGTTAATCCAAGGGAGAAGAACAAAGAGGGTGCGAATCCACGCATACAATTTTAATCTCAATTTTTTTTATATGTTATCTAACCCGAAAAAGCAGGCCATAAACGAATACAATACTAATTAACTAATTAGCACCTCTAGCAATTCAAAGTGGCACACTAGGTGACAAATGACTTGAGCCGTTACTCCTGAGTTTTGAAAAACAAATGAAATTAAGTATAAGTTAATTGAATTATTTTCATTTTCACTTATAATCATGCTCTCAAATTTTAAAAAAGAACGAAAGTGAGTTGTGATAAACATAATACTTTCATGCTACAAATTTAAAAATAAGAATAAAGTATATAATATTTTAATCACTTATTTCCTATTCTTTTAAAAATTGGGGAATTAAGAAACAAGGGAAACCAAACAAAACCCTTTCTCCTGAAATTCTGTCTACACTAATATTTAACCGTGTGTTATTTTTCGATGCTAGTCGAAGACGAGAACTAGAGCTCTGTTTCGCACCGACTTATTAACTCATTTATAAGTCTGAAAATACCTAAATTTTGTGTCTACAACTTACAGGAAAAGAACATTGGCGTATAAGCACACAGATTATATGCGAGCATGTAATCATGATTCATGCACAAACACTCTACCACTTGATGCTTCACCAAACAAGTAGAGTAGATAAAAACTGTTTCTTAAACTGTATAATAATAATTTACTAACAAACTAATATTTGACTTATATTTTCGTTTGGTAAATAGGATCCATTAATCAATTAGTTTGATAGCCAACAAGGTAGGAGTAGTAGGCACTATAAACGAATATATTCCCATCTCAATTCAACTTATTCAAGGGCGCCGTCCGTCCGTTTTATGTCTCGTCACTTACTATCATTTATTTTATTATATGTTATATATTAACTTATCAATCAATCAGACCATGCACAATTCAGCCCCGTAATCTAAAATAGACTCATCGCAATTTTAAAACATTACACCACGTTTGGAAAAAACAAAAAAAAAACTTATGATTAAATTTGAAAAAAATAAATCAACAAAAGCATCGGCTGACATAGCATGTATTATTTGGTAGTGGAGTGATATCTTATATCAACTTGACGTTTTCATCTTTTTATACATTCATTAACTTACATTTCACATATTCCAAACTCTCGACCACCTCCTCTATCGTGTTGCAACCTCTATTTTATCCGCTGAAATAGTGATACATTGTGAACAATTTTTTGGTATTGCCTTAACATGCCCTTGCTTTCTTTAATTTGTAAAGGATACTATGAAACTAAAATTTTATTAAAAAATGGCTAACTTTTATTTTTGTGTGAATATGTGTTCCCGGAATGCCTCTACATAAATCTGCCCTTACGGGAACAGATCGAAGCTTTAAGCAGTTGGCCATACATCTAGCTACGACAAAAAAACGGACGGCGTATAACGGCCTAGTTCACAGAATGACAAAATTATAAAAACATAAACAATACACGGTTATGCAATTATGAATTAGCAATAAATATAAGAAAACAAGGTACATGAATCAATTCTTAAATGTGAGGAAAAACAAACTCATATAATTGAAAAGTGCCACGCCACATATTGACTTGTGTAGTCACCAACAAAGTTGATGATGCGTTTTTGTAATTAAGTAATGAAATTGACGTACGTATCCTTATAGATGCTATGAATGTAAATACAGGTTCATCCCAAGCTCTTATTAATTATCTACTGTGATTCTTTTTCCCTATCCTCCAATTCATATTTTCTAAGTGGTTGTGATGCTACTTGCTTGATATTGACATGTTTATGCCCCTCTTTACATTCATTAAACTAACATGATAATATTGGTGAAGTTAGTTGCAGACGACAGTAAACAAATCTATATGCAATTTTGTACAACTACTAGAACTTTGCATTTTCTTTTGTAATAATTTGCTGATTGCAATATGTCAAGTTGGCATGACTCATGAGCAATCACAACATATTTTTCGTTATGTTCATTAAAATGCTTCTAGACTGGTTTAGATAAACTCAAAGCGTTGGTTTGGGTATACTCAGAGGTGATGAGATATTCCACTCAGAATTAAACTTTCTTTCATCCTGCAAAAATGTTGGGCTAGGCTAATGATGAAGTGTATTATTTTATCTCGTCTCCTTAGGTCAATTCTTGTTTCTCTTTAAATTTGTTAGAACTAGTATATTCATATATTACAAAATGCGTAAGTCTAGTTGTTTAAAAAAGAAGAGGATAAACTAGAGCATAATATGGATGGACAATTAGACATATATTATCATCTTGTACAAGTCTTCTTCTATATTAGATCATAGGTGTACTAGTATTTTTTACTTGTTTTAAAACAAAAACAGAACTTAAAAGTCAAATAACTCAAACTTCAGTTTACTTTGATTTGTCACTATTTGAAATGGCATGGAAGAGCATTTGTATGTATTTTTGTCTACGTGTATCTTGATGTTCTTCCATTATACTATTGTTTAGTTTGGATTATACATGCATAAGCGGAAATTACTACAAGTATAAAATTATTATAAAAAATAATTTAAGAAAATGACATCTGTCATATTTTTATTTATTATATATAAAATAATTCCCGTATTTACACTAGTAATATCAATTCAATTATTTTATACTGTTATATCACCCACGCCACGTCATATTTTAACAATTTTTTTATAACTTTTTTTTGCATATAATAATACTCGCACAAAAAAAATTAAAAATTATTTTAAAGTTTACCAAATCTGAACCAAATTTTAATGATTGATAAATATTTCAAAACTGATTTTATAAGACATGATCCTATTAATAAATTTATGATAAATTTATGAATATTCTTGCGCATGCCCAGCCCAAAGTGAGGGCAATAGGGCTAGAGATGCACAAAAAACTTATCGGGCTGGGTTTTATCTGGTCTTTAAAAATCCCGGGTTTTTTGAAAACAGATCGGGCCGGGTTTTTTTAAAAATTGGGTCGGGCCGGGCTTCCTAAGAAATATAAGGGCCGTTTTAGGTCCGCGGGCCGGGCTGGATCGGGCCGAACCGGGCTTTATCCGGGCTTTTTATTTATATATTAAAAAAATATTTTAATATTTTATAACTCGAATTATGAGTAGTTTAAATACAGGAGAAAATAATATCTTGACATATCAAATAGACTAGTTTAGACACCGAATAAATATAACATATAAATAATCATATATACCTTAATTGCTTCTAATATTATAATATAATATTTTAAAAATCATAAAAAGTATTGTATAGTTTCAAGTTTTATATAAAAAAATTGGTTTTTCAATCGGGCTTTTCAAAAAACCCGGGCTTTTATCCGGGCCGAACCGGGCTTTTATCGGGGCTATTTTCGATCCGGGCTTTTTAAAATCCAAGTTTGTAAATCATAATGTAATGTAACATGTAATCGAGGAATTATAACTCAACATGAAAACAGAAACAGATAAACAATATTAAACTGTGAAGCACAAGAACCCTAAAGATGAAGAATGATATACACAAGAATCAAAAGATGCAAATGACTCTCTAAGTCCATAATCAAGTCATGGGAAGAAGTTCATCAATATGTTCAAGCCTCCATGAAGAATAAAACATCAAGGGACTTCCAGTATCAGTTACATAGTTTGATTTGAAATATCAAAGATCTAGGGTTCAGTGTTTGAAGCAATGGATAATCAACCAAGATGTATCAGCTCAGAATTGTTAAGGGAATTGAACTGAATCATTTCATGCTAGTTGCTTGTTAACCAGACCAGTGCACCAATCATCAACATATTAGAAAGTATTTAATTTGATTATTCAGAAGGAACTTTATGTAGTGATACAGTTACTGAAACCTAGATTTCTTCTAAGGCAAAGAATACCCTCAACTGTTACAAGGTCGCAAGTAAATATAACAGGAATATTTGGTTAAGTCAAATGGTTACCTCTGTGACTCTAAGGTCGCAAGCAAAATCATGGTGAAAATTTGTCTAAGTCAGGAAGTATGTTCGCAAGTATCTCTACATCTCCCTAAGGCAAGCAGTCGCAAGTAACTGCCACAGAGAGGACGCAAGTAACTCTGTAAGGCTTGTTCGCAAGTAACCCTACATCTCCAAGGCAAGCAGTCGCAAGTAACTGCCACAGGAGGTCGAACGTATTTTAACGGGGGAATTCAACAGGTCGCAAGTATCTCAGTTAACAGGAAATCAAGGTCGCAAGTAACCCTATTCTACAGGGTCGCAAGTAACAGACTTAGTGAGTTTTCCATTGGTTAATTGCAGCAAATTCAGTTGAAATGATTGGTTCAAATCAAGCCACCTTTCCAAATGAATTTGAAGACTACAAAAGTAGCAATTGAAATTTATTTCAGTTGGTTATCTTCTTCAGTTTCAACAGAGTGTTTACGGGAGATCCATTAAAGAACCTCATTTATTATTCTTATAAACATAAAGTTGTGCTGCTGAATTTATTGTAGCTAATCAATTTATTGATTAGATTGTAGCAACCTCAAGTTTTATATTAATAAAATGATATATTCCTCGAATTATTTCGTGTCTATTTTAATTCCGTAATTTTAATGAAGAACTTGAAATGAATCGAAAAAGATTGTATGTATCGTATTCAACCCCCCTTCTACGATACTTTGAGACTAATAATTAGTATCAGAGTTTGTTGATTGACATACAAATCAAGATCCGGAGGAAGAAACAAGTTCTTGAAAAATTTATTGAATTTTTTAATTTTCAAAATTTTTCACATTTTGAAATTTTTGAACTTTAAATAATTTTAATTCCGCCAAGATGATGAATAACCAAAGAATTGGAAGTATCAAGGTTCCCCCATTTGACATAAATAATTACAACATATGGAAGAAAAAGATGATGCTGTTTTTGAAAGCTTCAAATCCACTTTATATTGGGATTTTACTGAATGACCCTTATGTCCCGATGGAAGTAGTTGCTGAATCCACTACTACAGCTGGTGTGAGAATTCCTTCCTCGTCTACTCCCATGGATCCGTCTAAATATACGGAGACTGACAAGGAGTTGATAAATCTGGACACAAGTCTTCAACTCATAATTGTGGAATCGATCGATAATGATATGAGTCATCAACTTCTAGGATGTAATAGTGCAAAGGATATGTGGGATACCATTGATCTTTTAATGGAAGGTACATAATAAGAAGTCAAAGAAAACAGGATGGATATTCTGACGACTCAGTATAAGGCATTCAAACTTCAACCCGGAGAAACACCGTTTCACTCTTTAAGAGATATACAAGACTGTTAAGTGAATTAAAGTTGCAAGGAAAAATTTATCCAATACGAGAGTCTAACAGAAAGTTTATGCTGATGCTCCCTGTTCACCTGGAACAAAAGAACACATCAATCAGGGAAATAGCTGATTTTATTACTATGTCCCTGGATGTAATCTATGGAAAGCTAAGAACTCATAAACTGGAGCAAGAGCAGAGAGCTATTATCTATGGACCTGGTTCTATTGACAGTAAGAGTACGCCACTTGCAAAAGCCACTGCATGTAGTTCGTGAACCTGAAACCCAAGAAGACAAGGTTGCACCCTCCTCAACAATCAAGGAAATTGTCGTAGCTGAAATTGCTCATCGTGAGTCAGAGGATGAAAGTGAATTTTACACTCAGGAAGAACTTGAACAGTTGGAGGACAAATCTATGGTATACATGGATGCAAAATTCAGTCATGTTAGATTCAGAAGAAAATCCAACTATAAACCAAGGGGTTCATCAGGGAGATTTCAGAAAGGAAGCTACTCATCAGGGTCAAGCTCCAGAGGAGGCTACAAGTCAAGTTGGGAAGACAAGAGCAAAATAAGATGTTACAACTGCAATAAGTTGGGGCACTTTGCATCTGAGTGCAGAAAGCCCAAAGCAGCAAAAGGAAATGATTCCTATGAAAAGAAGGAAACTTATGAAAATCTGAAGAGGAAGAATGAGAAGCTGAATGCTTATGTGGTTAAGGAAAAGGGAAGAGCATATATTGCTGAAGGAAAAAGTTGGGATGATACTGATTCAGATGAAGAGGAAAAATATGTGAATCTAGCTCTTATGGCAGACTCTGCAGAGGAATCACTACAATCATCTCAGGTTCCTGAACTTACCACTATAAATATGTCTTTGACTGAATATAAATCTACTGTGCATGAACTTACTTTAGAATTATATAATGTTCATACAAGCATGCTTACATATAAACTTGAAAATGATAAGTTAATTCTTAAAACCGAGAGTTTAACCTCCAAGAATGAAGAACTAAAATTGCTTATAGTTGGCTTAGAAGACCTTAAACAAAAGAATGAATATCTAGAGAATAAGGTTAAGTGCAATGCAAACATAGAAGCCATTCTTAGAACCCAAATTGCTGACCTAGAAAAGAAGTTACAAGCATTTAAGAATGCAGTTTTGACTTAGAAGGAGATAATAGATAGTCAAAGATTTAAATCTAAGACTTCAATAGGTCTTGCCTATTCAAAGCTGAAGTGTAAGAAGCATAGTGGTGCATCTGAGATAAACATGTTTGTCCCAGAGAAGGTACCATATGTTATTAAGGATAATGTATCTCCATTGTTCACTGAGTCTGTTTCAGATCTTTGGATGAAGTAAGTTTGCTAATCAATGATGAATTGATTGTTGAAGATAGAAAGAAGGAGAAGGTAGAGGAATCCCCTAAGACTCCTAAGGCTCCAGCTAGTAAAGCTCAATCCATAGCTGACCTAAGTGATAAGGTGAATATGATAGAACCTGACACACTTAAGAAACCAGACCCAATAGTTAATTCTAAGATTGGTGAAAGTGCTAAGGTTAAAGTTGAGAAAAACGGGAATGGAAAGGTAGGTGTAAATAAGAAATCTGATTTTGCATCTTCCTCATCTGCATCTAGAAAGTTATGTAATAATTGCAATTCTGCTACACACCTTACACATGCATGCACAAATGCTAAAGTAGAATCTGTTGCAACTTCTAGTATGCCTGTCATGCCTAACATGCCTAGTTTTCATGAGCCATGTGGCGTAGTTAAATGTATTCCATGTGCATTTGTTACCATGTCTGAATATTTCAAAGCTTTTTATGCAAGTGCTAGCACTTGCACTGACACTAAGACAAACATGAGTAATGAGCACCCTAAGACTGTAATACCTCCTATCTCTACTTCTGACAACTCTGTTGAGACTAGCACTGAGAAGGAGTCAGTCAAAGTGAAAGCTAAGCCTGTTAAGGTTTCATTTGTTGATTCTGTTTCTAATCCTAAACCTTCAGGACCCAAGAAAGCTTGGGTACCAAAGTCTTCTTAATCAATCTGTGTTTGCAGGGTAAGGTGAGAAAGGAAAAGATCATGTGGATTCTGGACAGTGGTTGTTCTAGGCACATGACAGGAGAAAAGTCCCTGCTCACAGTTATGGTTGAGAAAGCTGGCCCTATAGTTACCTTTGGAGATGACAACAAAGGATTTACTAAGGGATATGGCAATTTGGAGATTGGGAATGTCATCATTGAAAACATCTCTCTTGTGGAAGGATTTAAGCATAGTCTTTTGAGTGTCAGTCAGTTTTGTGATAAAGGATACAATGTTGACTTCAGGCCAAAAAGATGTTTGATCACTCACAGGAAAGATGAGAATCTTGCTTTACAGGGAGTGAGGAAAGGTAATTTGTTCGTAGCTGACTTGAAGTCTACCTGTGATGGAGTAATGAGATGTTTCTACAACAAAGCTTCATCAGAACAAAGTTGGATATGGCACAAGAAGCTCTCGCACTTGAAATTCAAGACAATGAACTCTCTGGTTAAGAGAGAATTAATGAGAGGACTACCACATATGAAATTCTGTCAATAAGAACTCTGTGAAGCATGTGAAAAGGGAAAATCAAAGAAAGCATCACACAGAAGCAAGGAAATGACAAACCTCTTCAGTTAATTCACATGGATTTATTTGATCCAATGAATGTGCTGTCACTATCAAGGAAAAGATATGCTTTAGTGATGCTCGATGACTACTCCAAGTACACATGGGTGTTGTTTTTGCAATCCAAGGATGAAGCACCTCAGCTTATAGTGGATTATTTAAAGAAGATTGAGTTGGAAGCGAAATTACCTGTTAGAAAGATCAGATTAGATAATGAGATAGAATTCAAGAATGCATTTCTAAATGAATTCTATACAGAGAAAGGTATTTCGAGACAGTACTCAGCCCCAAGAACTCCACAATAAAATGGAGTAGTAGAAAGGAAGAATCGAACCTTGGTTGAAGCAGCAAGGACTATGCTAAGTGAATCAAGACTTCCTACCTACTTCTGGGCTGAAGCTGTCAACACAGCATGTTACACTCAAAATCGTACCCTGATTAATAAAGATCATGACAAAACTCCTTATGAGATTATGGCTGACAAGAAACCAACACTGAATTATTTTCATGTGTTTGGAGCTAATTTTGTGCTAAAAGAAGGAAATGAGCATTTGGGAAAGTTTGATGCCAAAGCGGAAGAAGGCATATTTCTTGGCTATTCTCTGGAATCTAAAGCTTACAGGGTTTATATGATTACTGATCAGAAGGTGATTGAAAGCCTTAATGTAACATTCGACGACACCAAGTTGGCAAGCCTGCAAAGAGAAAAGGATTCTGAATCTCTGAATTTGAAAATCTGTCAGATGATCCTTCGGATATAGAAGAACCTGAGTTTTGTAGAGCTATACCTACAGTACGTGGCAATGCTGATTCTGGATCAAGTGATGGTAATGGTGGAAATAATGATTATGATAATCATACAGAAACACCTTTAAGAACTACTACACAAAGATCAGAATCATCAAGTCATGGTGGCAGCAACTCAGGGGGAGTAGGAAGAGGATCAACAGTTCATACTTAACATCATGCTGAACAAGGAGAAATATCAAGATCTTATCTTCCTCGACAAAGAGTTTGGAACATAGACCATCCCTTTGAATTGATCATTGGTGATCCTACCACATGAGTGAGAACTAGACATGCCACTCCGAATGAATGTCACTTTTCAGTGTTTCTTTCAGAAATGGAATCAAAGAAAGTGGATGAGGCACTTGAAGATCCATATTGGGTTATTGTTATGCAAGAAGAACTCAATCAGTTTGAGAGGTAGAAGATATGGAAGCTGGTACCCCGACCAAAGGACAAGTCAGTGATATGCACTAAATGGGTATTCAGGAACAAATTAGATGAAGATGGCATTGTTACGAGAAATAAGGCCAGATTGGTAGCTAAAGGTTACTCTCAAGAAGAGGGTATATATTATGATGAAACCTATGCACCAGTAGCTAGACTTGAGGCAATCAGGATATTTCTGGCATTCGCAGCATATTCAGATTTCAAGGTTTATCAAATGGATGTGAAAAGTGCATTCCTGAATGGGGAGCTAGAAGAAGAAGTGTATGTGGAACAACCTCCAAGTTTTGAAGATCCAAATCTGTTTGATTTTGTATACTTTCTATTCAAAGCTCTCTATGGCCTTAAGAAAGCTCGAATGACATGGTATGACACTCTCTCTAAGTTTTTACTTGAAAATTATTTTACTAGAGGTGTTATAGATAGAACTCTATTTCATAAATTGCATAAATCTGATATTATATTAGTTCAAGTATATGTTGACGACATTATATTTGGTTCTATTAAAGATGATCTTTGCAAGAGATTTTCTAAGCTAATGTAAAGTAAGTATGAAATAAGCATGATGAAAGAGTTGAACTACTTTCTTGGATTACAAGTGAGTCAAAGAAAAGATGGTATATTTATTTGTCAATCCAATTATATCAGAGAACTTCTCAAGAAGTACAATTAGGAAGATTCAACTCTAGCAAAGACTCCAATGCAAACAGCCACTAAGCTTGATCAGGACAAAACTGGTAAGAAAGTTGACATCACAAGCTACAGAGGTATGATAGGCTCATTACTTTATCTCACATCAAGTAGGCCAGATATTATATTTGTAACATGCTTATGTGCTAGATTTCAAGCTGACCCAAAAGTGTCTCATCTTATAGCTGTTAAAAGAATATATAGAGATCTTAAGGGGACTCCAAATCTTGGTATTTGGTACCCTAAAGGTACAAGTTTTGACCTAGTTGGCTATACGAATTCAGATTTTGCAGGTTGTAAGATTGACCGCAAAAGTACCTCAGGAAGCTGTCAGTTTCTTGGAAGAAGATTGGTATCCTGGCATAGCACGAAGCAGCACTCAGTATCCACATCAACTATTGAAGATGAATACATAGCTGCTGGAAGCTGTTGTGCCCAAATCTTGTGGATGGGGAACCAACTCCGGGATTATGGTCTGTTGGTGTCTAAGATTACAATATTCTGTGACAATACAAGTGCAACAGCAATCTCAAACAACCCAACTCAGCACTCAAGAACAAAGCACATTAATATGAGGTATCACTTTATCAGGGAGCATGTCACAAATGGCACTGTGGAATTTTAGTGAACTTTAAATTTTTTATATTTAAAGGGGTTCATTAAAATTAGTTTAAAATTATGAAGCATAATTAATTTCATAAAAATACAATTTTATCAAGTCAATGATATTTATTGTAATTTTATTCTATTTTAATTGTGTTGACAAAAATATTTGTCTAAGTCAGTTACTTGCGACCTCAGAGTATCCAAGGGCACAAGTAAACACTTAGAAAATATCAATCAATTTCTGTCACAGGGTTATCTAGGTGCACAAGTAACTGATGGCACTAACCAGTTACTTGTGACTGAGGAGCGCAAGTAACTCCTTACTTGCGAGTGTTAGCATTTTGTCACAGGCTGATAGTTAATTGAGATTTGTATCATACAGGAGTCACGAGTAACCCCCTTGTAGTTTCTGTGATAACTAGTGTGTATATATTTACTCAAAGCACTTTATTTTACCAAATATATACACACGACTATATACAGACGCAAGTAAAGGGCGATAAACATGAATCATTTTTTTTATTGAATCTGTACAAAAACTCTGCCCAAATTTCAAACAAGTTACAGATTATTGGAGCCCACAAAATACTCTTTGTTTTGAGTATAAAAACCTGTGATTTTACCGATTAGATATTGAGATCAAAGACTGTGGTTTCTTGACATAAGGGACTGTTTGGCTTAGTTTAAAATGGTCTAATTGATTAATTCATTCAAATTGGATTAAGTTTACTATTGCCTAATTGATTAAGTTGTGTATTGCATTAGTTGCGAGCTATTATTTTTTTTTGTGCACGATAAATTTGTTTTACGGTTAAAATTTTATTCTCGTTTTTTTAATTAAAATGGAGGATAATATTACGATACCTAAAACAAATTATGTCTCGGTTATAAATCGTAATCCAGCTCACATAGGATATTTTGAAAATTAGATTCAATTTTTAAACGACACTCGATTGTGCACTACCCATTAACTACTAATGTACAATTGAATATTGAGCTTCTCAGACTCGTTCACACCACAGCTCTGGACACTTCAGATGAAGATCAGCTAAGCTTCATGTTCCCTATCGAGGATGAAATAGTATTAATCACTGAGGATGATTTCAATGAACATCTCCACTTTCCTCAGGATAATTTTGATGCTGTGCCAAGAGACTATGAAGTATACAGCTTCTTTAGGGGTATAAGAAGCACCATGTCAAATTATAAGTATCCCAAACATTTCAACAAAAGTCATCTACCCAAGCCTTGAAACTTATTATTCAACATTCTGTCCTTCTGTCTGTCTCCCAAGACTGGTGGATTTCATGGACTCACTCATATCATGAGACTAGTTGGAGTGGCTGTCGCTCAGAATATTCGTATCTACTTTGGACGACTGTTCTTGAAAGAGATACTGGAAAATCAAGCTCAACAACATGACTACATCTTATACGTTAGATTTCTTCAGATTGTTCTCAATGCCAAACTCACAGAAGCTCAGAAGGCCTTGGTTCCTAGTAACAACATGATAAGTTCTCCAGTTGTGTCTGCCAAAATGGTGGGTAGGTTATACCGACAAAATCCCTATTCCAACAACAACCCCATTTATGTGACAGACTTCATGCAAGAGTACTTTAACTCACTTAATCAAGGACCTGATTATGAGAATGAAGGAGATCATGACCCAATAATCCATAAGCTGATGCTGCAAATGAGAATGATGAAGAGGGTCAGTGTGGATATGAAGCAGATCCACAACCTAACCCTGAAGCTCAATCAATGATTGTTGATTAAGAACCTGTTGTTGGTGAACAGCCAGAAGAGGTTTCTCAACCTGAAGCCACTGAACATCAAGAAGAAGCTGAGTCAACTCAATCTGCCATAAATGTTTACAGGCCAGACCTCGCAGGTATAACTGAATCTTTCATGAGTACTACCTTTAATCATTTAGTAGATATAGATTCATTTAGTCTTGCTGAATTTCACACACAACTTGCTCAAAAGCAATTGCTATCAGGAGGCAATGAGTTTGTTTTCCCGCAAATTCATAACCACCCTCTAGAGCCCATTACCAAATCTCAAAATCTCCTAGCCCAATCCCTGGAGTTTAATGATCCTATGAGTTTAGAGGGAGAAACTGCACATGATGCAGCAAATAAGGAAGGTACATTGAGTGAACCCATAACTCTGTCTCCATAGAAGCAAAGTAGTATCCCCACAGAGACAACTGTAACCTCCCATGTATCTTCCCAAAAGGATACAATGGCTGAAATGGCACATAAACAGTTACTTGATCCATCTTCTCAATAAGTTGGATCTATTGAAATTTGCCTGTCGGCCAAGTCATCCTGTGATGAGTCAAACATACTCTCAGATACTTAGGCTCTTGAAGCTTTAAATCATTCAATTAGGAGAGCTCTATTTGGTGAGGAAGTATTGACGAAAATGGGGGTATTCAACCATATTACGGTTAGAATACTCTGTTCAAGGTCCTTCAACAGACCATCTGTCTTCACGGGCGTTAGGAGAGAGTGTTGTAATTGCTTCCAAATCTAGCACATCACTTACCTCCCTAGGACTAATAAACCTGGATGCATCTGCAGATAGGGGATCCGGCATAGGTTGTTGCCCAGTAAAGATACAATTGTTTAAGGGGGGTTGGATACAATTGTATAAATGTTTCAAACAAGTGATAAAATATAACAACTTTTTATATTTCTGATAAAAACTGTTACAAATTCCTCTCAAGAAATACTGATATTCTTAAGAGCTGCTAGGTCGAATGATCCTCGAGTATATTCACTAAGTGATGACCTAAACTGTGTTTATATACTACACATCTACAATAGATTAATATAAGATATGCCTTATCAAAATCTAACTGAAACTGATACATATCTTAAACTAAACAGATAAAGTCCTATAAATCAGACATAACAGATATATGCTCCACATTATAAGGAACAGAACAAATCCTATAATGCTGACTGTCTTCAAATACTGATGTCATACAAATACTGATGACATACCAAATTCTGACGGTGTATCAGATCTTGATGACACCCAAACAGCCAGATCCTGAGCTTCTTCTGATCATTGAGAAATCAATATGTAACAATCTCCCCCAATTTATGCTTAATACAATGAAGCATAAATTTCATTCTCAATGATGTCAAAACCAATCTACAAAATGTACAAGGAGTAAAGTTTACTTCAGTATCTTCAGATAACTAACAGTTGTTTCAAGAAAGTTCTTCAATCTTTCTTCCTCTTTATCTCGTAGGACTTTAACAAGCTTTTTCTTCAACTCTCTCTTCTCTTCAGTGTCTTCTCCAAGCTGATAGATAGATGATCTTAACTTAGAAATTGAGCTTTTGCTTATCTCAAGATCACCAATCAACATGAAGCTTAAACTGACATCTTCATGATCAGGACTGAAGGATAACTGAGGACTGTTGAGAAAAACTTATAGCACTGCAGCTCCCTTTTTCATCTGCATTTCTTGACCAGAATAAGTTATGTACTCAGGAACATTATCACCATTGTATTTATCATCTTTTGTCATGACTCTTCTTCTGATCACTTCAAGTATCATAGAAGACCAGTTTCTGGTGACTTTGTTCTCAACTCTAAGAAGATAGTGAATGTATTTCAATTCTGTCACAGTCTTTATTAAGAGTTGCTGTAATGTAAAGCACTTTACTTTACCATCCCTGAAAAATTACAGAATCTCTTCTCTGACATCATTATCATTTATCTTTCTATGAACAATTTTCACAGCTTCAACTTTCTCAAGATGTGAAGGAGAAATTCTTTCACCAAGATTTTCTGTCAGAGTATCTGTATCCAGCAGATCAGATTCTAAGATGTCCATACTGGAATGACCAATGCCTCCTCTGGTTCGAGATTTGATAAGTTTCAGTTTTTCATTGTACCACCCAAGAAGGCTTCTTGATGGACTTATCAACATCTTCCTATTCTGAGATGGAATCTCTTAACCCAGCTGACACAAATTCAACATGCTTGAACCCTTTAGAATAATTGAATACATGGATGTCTTTCCATCTTCTATTCTTCTTGCCGAGAGGAGCATAATTTGAAGACAAATCATCAGTCTTCCCTTCTGCTTTATGCCATAGTTCCCTCTTTGATTTTAAAACTCTCTGCAAATATTCTTTGCATGCTTGATCAGCTTTCCTTCTATCAATCTTTTCTTTTTCATCAGCCTCTGAAATATGAGGAGTGATTACTAGAGAAGGAGCTGACTCATTTAATGCTTTGATAACTTTTTCATCAGAATTAAAATCAGTTAGCAGGTTCACATCATCAGGATCTGCTTTTACCTCAGGATTTGTATCTGCATCAAGAGTTACATTCTGATTTGCTATATCAGCTTGATCAATATTAGTGGCTGATCTTTTCTTCCTTGGTATAATCAATTCTTCTGGCTTCTGAACTTCTTTATCTTATTCATTTCCTTGTACAAGAATATAACCTTCTCTGGATATAAAATTCAGAAAAGTAGAGTTGAATGCAATCACTTGACTTGATTTAGAAGTTCTTCCTCCTCTTCCTCTTCCTCTTGCTCTTGTAGATTTACCATATCTTCTTCCTCTACCCTTAGAAGTGTTAGCTTCAGCTTCAATTTGAGCCAAAAGCTCCTTTTATTTCATAACTGCTTCTTCAGGTGTTAGATCAGGAAATTCTTCAGTTATATACCCAAGAGTACTCCTAGCATTCTTTTGCTCAAACTTCTTATCTTTGTAGTATAAGAGAATCTCTTCACTTGTTTCCTTATGTCTGTAAGAAAAGAACATCCCTTTAGCTTCTGCTAAATTTGAGATTGTAATTTCATCATCCTCAGGAGCATCAGCAGTAGTCTTGTGCTTGGCTTTATAAGCACCAGTAGACTTCCTTTGTCCTGAAGGATCATTCTTCTTGGAATGTTGAAGTTGTTGAGCAGTAGAAGCAATTTGAACATCTGTAACTGGATTATTCTTATCACCATCATCATCAATATCTTTATCCTTTGCCTGAATAGAATCTGGTGTACATTTTGTAACAACTATCTTCTCCCCCTTTTTGGCATCAGCATTTGAAAGAAGAGAAAACAGAGCATCCAGTTTGTCACCTATAGAAGAAACCTTATCTTCTAAGGAGGAAATTCTAGAGGCCAAGCTGTCTTGAGATTTAACAACATCCTTGATGGTATTTTTCACACTTTTGATTTCAGCTGAGGTAGGAGTGTGAAGCAAAAATCCATCATTTTTCTCTTTGACACCAGCATGAGACTTCTTCATTTCATCAAGTTCAAAGTGAATTCCTTTAGCAGAAATGGTTAAGGCCTTAAGATGCAAATTCAGATCAGGAGTTTGAATTTTATCATAGGCACGATGAATGTGTTGCAGGCCAACAGCAGACGAGATAGAAGTATTTACAAGTCTCCATTTATAATCCCATTCTGTCTGTCTAAAATACTCAGCATCAGGATTGTAATAAGAAGGATTTTCAGTGAAATTCGAAGAAGAACCAATATTGGACTTCTTAGATGCATCAATCGCAGTCTTAAGCTGAGCTGTATCAGAATCATCTACATCACTTTCATTATCAGAATCAGACAAGCCATCAGAAGAATGTGTAGAATCAGGCAGAGTTGCCTTGCCTTTATCCAGATTCTTTACAAGAGATGCCTGTGGCTGATGTGATCCTAAAACAAAAACATAGTAACACCTAAATCTCTCTATTCTTTTCAAGTGATCTCATCACTTCTCACACAACATATTACTTTTAAGAGTAACATTATTCTCACAGAAGAAACTTTATAAGTAAAGAAAAACTTATAAGATTCTTGTCTCAAAACTACCCCTCCTTTTTCCAGTATAGGAGACTGCCACTTAAAATATTTTTCTCTTTTTTTTAAATTTTATATTTTCACATAGTCTCTCAGAAAGGCTCAATCACACATATAGCAAAGAAATAAGAGATGAATGAGAAGAGTTGTATGCTTGTCATATAAATAGAGGTAACCTCAAATAAGAGACTATTTATAATCATACAAACATGAGAATATATGAGAAGTTAGCAATACCTGAAGGTGATTCCTCAAGTGGAAGTGATGAAAGTGGAGGAACAAACAGCACATCAGGATGCTTTTTCAAACTAGCAACTAGTAATGGATCATCAATTGTAGCTAGTGTAGTTGAAGGATGATTATTAGTAGGAGCTGTTGTATCGTTAGGATTTGATCTGTCAGGAGAAGGTGAAAGACCAGCATCAGTACTTTGAACTGATGGTTCTTGTGGAGTCTGAGATATTTGAGCTGTTTCAGCAATGCTTGGTGAAGGTTCTTGTGTGCTCTTCTAAAAAATAGGATCATTTATGATTGCATCCTCCTTTGACATTATCTCCTGATGAGTTTGCTTTTCCTGTAGTAGTTGAACTGAGTCAGCAAGAAGATCACTCTGAGCAATATTAACAATGATCTGTGCAGCCTCAGTGTCTACATCTTCCCTATGAGAAGATGGTTCTTGTGTGACTGGATGTGTTACAGTCGCTAAATCCCTTTGAGACCTAGGTTCTTGTGTACTAACATCCTTGTCAAGAGGCCGAGTCTTCTTCTTCTTTCTGATATATCCAACTACTTCGTCACTTCTTCTTTTCAACTGGATCTTTGCAGTTTTCTTGTATTCAGCAGTGACTTCAATTACTGGAAGCTTGTCAGGCAGAGCACTAACATCAGTAGTTGGCTCCTTGATTCCAGTAGTGTTAATTAAGTCATCAGGATTTTGATCAATGGACTTCTTGATTTTTGGCAGGGACCCTATTGGCATCTGATCATCTGATTCAAAATTTTCTTGTATAATCAGTCTTCTTTTCCTGATTGGAAAGCAGTCTTCTTTCTTCTCACTCTCACTCAGTGAGACTTATTTAGCTTTCCGTCCAGAAGTGATAGATTTCTTTAACAGCCTTTTCTTTGTTACAACTGATGTCTTTTGAGAGACAGCATAGGAGGCTAATTTAGAGGCTTGTTGTGTTTACTGTTTGGAAGAAGAAATGCTTGGGTTAGATACAAGATGGGTGATTTTTTGAGTCTTAGCATCAGGAATTATGACAGAGGTGCCAGCATCAGGATTTGCAGACACTTATGTAGGAGTAGGTCAATTTCTTAACAAAAATTGCCTGACCACTCTAGGAAGAAAGGGGGGTCCTGAAAATTTGTTCTTTTCATCCCTTTTAATATGATTAGTGATTGCTTTGTCAGAAATTTGGAAAACAGGGAGTAATTCATCATCATCAAACATAGCATTAGGGCATAGAAAATTGAAAATCAGTTGCAAAAACCTAGTATACCCTATTACTCCTGAAACATCTACTCTCCTAGTATTTATGAACTGTAATATAGTATTACCATAATCAAAATTACCAGAGTTAAGAATAGAGTACCCAATTCTCAGGGAAGTGGATGGAAGAGCATCAAAGTTTGTTGTCTTATTCAAGAAACATCTACTGATGCAGTCAAAGAAAAAGTTCCACTCTCTTTTCAGTTTGGTCCTGGCCAGTTTTCCAATGGTTGTGATTTCTCCTTGATAGCCTAAAGTCCTAAGCATATCGAACAACTGCTCAGTGGTATGAGTATCAGGAGCACCATCAAGAGATTGATTAATACTAATAATCTGAATTAGAACGTGCTAACCCGTCGTCAGGATTTGAGACCTTTCTTCTGTCACGATTTGACTAACTCAGGATATGTCGATTCAAATTCAACATTTGTTCGTCAAAGCATCACAAATTATTAGCAACCACAATTTTAATCAAAACATTCATCAACAAATACAATTCAAGTAGATAAAGTAAAGATTAACAGGCTTCAACAAGAACATTCACATGCATATAATTTGAGATAAGCATAGACTAAATGTGACGACTGAGAATTTTGCGACGTAATTAAATCAATAAAGTATGTGTTATGTGATGTGATTGTCTTTTCTGTATATTAGAATATAGGAGCGTAAATAAAAACGTTCCAATTTAAAGAGTCAGCTTAAGAGTTAAGCTGTGTCGTCGGGCCGTCAGGTAGAACGGAACCCGTCCTAATAAGGGATTAAAGAATATAGAATGTGAATTATGTGCGATTGAATGAAATGAATGATTAAATAAAGTATTTCGTCCTAAGTGACGTGTTGATTGGTAAAGGTAATGAGAAGCGTAATCGAAACGCTGAGCGTCGGGCCGTCAGGTTGAACGTGACCCGGTACGCGTAGTAAAGGATAAAGATTAAAGAGGGATCCAATCTATGATCAGACCTGAGTCATTATGTGATCGTATATGTGTGATTGCTGGTCTGTGTGCATGATTATGTGCTCTGTGACATTTTATGAATTTAAAAGGAATTATGTGATTTAAATAAAGGTTTAATTAACCTTCGCGCATTTTTATAAAATCATCCGAGTAAGATAAAAACATGGGATTTGTTTTGATATCTTCTTAGTAGTCCTAGAGACTTTTTAAAAATAATAAGTGGGTTTATTTGGTGGTCTTTGCATTTCTAAATTGATTTTATGTGGAAAAATGTTATGATTAAGGCAAGCTTGCGAAATTCATATAAAATCAACCGTCCGCTCAAAAATCTATTACGAGTAATGGTTAAAAAGCTAATTTCGAGATCTACGTGTTAAAATTGTCACTTGCAATAATTTCTGACTTTCCGAGAGAGATATATTTTATATCTAATTTTTGTTGCATTTGAGTAAAAAGAAAAGGGACATATAAGCATAAAAAGAATTAGTAAAGTACAAGTTTGCCCTTGTTTTGGTGGTATATAAATCCATTTCTCCCCCCTTTTTCTTTTTCCCCATTTCCCCTTCTCTCTTTCTTTTTCTTTCTTTCCTTCACTCTCTCTCTCGGCCATACTCTCACTCTCTCTCTCGGCTCTCTCCATCTCTCATCTCTCTCTTGCATGCAACACTCAAACCTCACTCAAACTCGAAGATATTGCTTCCTTTAGTCTTTATTTTTGGTATACTTCTCGATTCCTATTTGCATGTAAGTATTTGTAAGTGTTTTGATGATTAATCACTATGGTGGTGTTCAAGGAAAATGATTTCTTGATACATAACTACAAGAGTGAATCCAAGAGATTTTTGGGGTCATAAACTCGAGAGGAGACCCGTTATGGGCTCTCTCAAGTTCGACCACCACCGGCTATGATCCAAGGAGAGCCGGTGGAGTTTTTATGATATGATAATTTGATTCTAAAACTTTGCATGTTTGGTTTTCGAAAAGATCAAAAGAGTTTTTGATAAATTCTTTTAAAACTTGAATATGTGATTAGAAAATGGATATGTCTTGATTATTGATGTGTGTATAAGTTGTTTGATGATTAGGAGATTAAAATTTAAGGTTGAGTGTGAGTTTTTAATTCGGCTTTATGCTAATTAAAAAGAGGAATTTGATTTGGTGAGTTGATCTTAGTGAACACTAAGCTTATTTAGCATAAAAAGTGATTGCATGTTAGTTTTAGAGAAAAACAAGTAGTGCATGTAATTGTTGGATCCTTGAAGTTGTAAATCATGTTTTTGCCGAATGCAAAATGGATTTGATTGTTGATTAAGTGGATGCATGTTGATTGAATGAGTTAATTAAAGTTAGAATCACTAGGTGATGCATGGTTTGGTGTTTAAATGAATGGAATGACTTAGTAAAGGATTAAAACAAGTGGGAAATGTGATATATAACCTTGCATGTCAAAATTGATTCTTGCATGTTTGATTTATGGAAAAAACCCGAATGGGTCTTAGGAGTAAAAAGAGGAATTAAGTTGGTTTTTGTCAATTATCTTAATGGCTAGTGAGAACTTGATTGCATGACAAAGATTGGGGTGGTGTTTATGTTTGAATTTTGATGATTAAAAAAAGGTGTTGATTTTGATTCTTAATGTGATTATGATTCGGATTTTTGATTAAAAAAGGATGAAGTTTAAGTGCGTAAATGACTCTTGTGATTTGCATTAGTTGTGTTTGATTATATGAGGTTGAAATTGAATATACTTGGTTGTGTTTTATATGTATGGTTCGAATTAAGGAATAAAAGAAAAAAAAGGGAATTAAATCATTTGTTATTAAGAGCTGTAAGTGATAGCTATGGTCGTAAAAGAGTTATATTAGTGTGATTTGAGAAATAGCTAAGGTTAAGCAAGTACGCTTTGATTTTTAAGTATATAAGGATATAAAAGTTACGAGAAAGGGATAGGCCATGTGCTATGTGCTATGTGCTTATGTGTATAAGTTATAATCGTATACTCGAGTCAAGGATATAATCGAGTTATCGTATTGAGTGATCATTCCGGGAACGAGAGTTGAGAAACTGATTGAGATTTTGATTCTTATTGTAGATTCGGAGTGTGAGGGCATTCAGGCTAGGAAAGGAAATGATATACTAGGTGGCAGTAGTTCAACCTTCAAGAAAACAAATTCAGGCAAGTAACTCTGATTACTTGTGTAAATGGTTATAAAGAGAATGCTGTTCATACCATGTAGAGTATTGAACTGTTTAATTATGAAACCCTAATATTGATTTGAGATACCCTGCCTTTGTTCTTGATAAACTGTTATTGATAAGCTCAATGATTCAACCCTTTGATAATCTGTCCTTTCTGTTCAAGTTATTTATTAAGCCATGAATTGTATTGAACCCTCTGATTATCCTTGTTAACCCTGTTTAATGATACCTTATTTCATGATCACCCTATTGATCCCTAAACAGATGTTGATCCTTCTAACTTAAGTGCTTTGTTATCCCTGATACAGAATCCTTATGAATTGTTCCTTGCTTATCTTTGAATCACTCCCTGAACTTTGTTTCCCTAAAATCTGAATTAAGAATGAGTTTCGACTTGAAAGAGTCCGAATGATTTCAAATTCTTGGTAATGATAAAATGAATTTTAGAAAACCTATTTGTTTTTCCAACTCAAGGTTTTCCAAATGAATTCCTGATGGATTGGATTGGGACGTAAGAGGCTAGTGGGACTAGTCCAGTCATGGTAAGAGGCTAGCGAGGCTAGTCCAACTTAAGGCTGAAATTATGCCGATTGGTACCTTAAAGACCGGAATGGAGGTCGGTACGGGCTGATCACCCGTATATAATGAAATGGAAAGATAAAGTGATCCAATCAAGGGTTCTAAATGATTATTTAAAAGGGAACTGAAACTTTCTGTTCAGTAAATTGATTCTTGAAAATGAAAATGGTTTATATTGTTTTGAAAAGAGTTGATTATGTCAATGTGAAGCTTAAAGCTCGAGAACCCTGATTCTTGAATTTGTTGATCATATGATTGATTCCATATATTGAAATACTGTTGTTTTCCTCTTTTGAAAGATCTATTCTGATCCTTTAATGATTTGTGATGAATGTCAGCTTTCGTCCTGTATTGAGCCTTGTTCCTTGAAAGCCCCACATTATCCTTCATAACCTTTCTTTAACCCTAAAGCTGGAAATCTGCCACCTAGATCAAATAAAGTAGAATGCCCTGAGTTTGGTAAAGCATATTATGAATTGATATTGTAGAACTGCTATATAGTTACTTGCTGAGTTTTATACTCATATGTTTTGTTTTAATCTAACCATGACAGTTAAGCAAGAAGATGGCCAGGCTTAGGTGCACTGCTCGTAAGAGCGTACCTGGTGGTCCCTACCGTGTTGAGGGCTTCCGGTTGCCAGAGCAGGTAGTGGTATTTATGAGTGAGCTCACGCCTAGAAGGAAATTTTTATAGATACAATGGGTTATTTGTCGGTTCCCAGCCGGAATTGATGTTGTTTATTTAATAATATTTTGGGTTTGTAAGTTATATTTTATGATTGGTAGTTGTAATCTTGTCTCATACTTTATCCTGTTGATCCTGTTAGTAGTTAATCGGGGTTTATGCTTATTTAATTACTAGATTAAAGGTGTGTGTGAGTCCTCATTTCCTAACCCCGAGATTAAGGGCGTCACACTAAATCTTGTAAAAGAAAATTTCATTAATATATCAAAAGATTACATTTCATGAAATTCATAGATTACATGCAAAAGATTACAAGATAATCCTAGTCTAAGATGATGAACATCAACAACCTTGGTCTAAGAAAGAAGCCTATCGATTAGTTCCTCCTGTTGTTGACAACTAGCACTGCAAGACGGATGATCCATTTTTGCTGAAGAAGAGCCTCTCTCCATTCTTCTTCCAAGCGATCAAGATGGAGTTGATAGTCCATCTCAAAGAACAAGAGATTTGTCTGAACCTCTTGTGGAACTAAGTTCCATATCTCATCAGGAATGGCAGTGACGTGCCATTCCTGCTCCCAGTCACCACAACTGAACTCGATGTTGAAGTTTTCATAGTTCATAAACATGTTTACAAGAACCATTTTTATGAAGGAAGAAAGTAGTGAGGAATAAGAGAGAGAATCATTTTGTGTGAGAAGAGGAGATGATATGACTGAGATGAAATGACGGTTAAATAGCCAAAGGAATATTAAGGGACTAGAGGACTGATTAATTATTAAGTGTAGAGTTAACTTAATGAATTAACCAAAAGATTTCTTTTTAAAGCGCGTCTCCCTAGACTGATGTGTAATGATGACAATGATATATTTATTCAAACATGCACAATTAGCAAATAAATTCACTTAATTTACCATGCATATAAAATAGAATTCATCAAATATTTCTGGCTTAATATCTAAAAACATAGCATTTAGGACATATGAGGATTTGATCAATATACATCAGGATTTGATCAAATATAAATTGAAATAAAAATTTACTTGTCCCAATTAACTATACCAAGTTCATTCACAAGCTTTGTAAATGTTGCTTCAGGTAATGGCTTTGTGAAGATATCAGCCAGCTGTCGATCAGTAGGAACAAAATGAAGCTCTATTGTTCCTTCCATGACATGCTCTCTTATGAAGTGATATCTGATATTGATGTGCTTTGTACGAGAGTACTGCACCGAATTTCCTGTCATAGCAATAACACTTTGATTATCACAATAAATGGGAATTTTTGAGAATGATAATCCATAGTCCATGAGCTGATTTTTCATCCATAACAACTGAGCACAACAACTCCCAACTGCAATAAATTCAGCCTCAGCAGTTGAAGTAGAAATAGATTTCTGCTTCTTGCTGAACCATGAGACTAATCTGCCTCCCAAGAGCTGACAGCTCCCTGATGTACTCTTCCTGTCTATTTTGCATCCAGGAAAATCAACATCTGAATATCCACATAATGCAAAATCAGCTTCCCTTGCATACCAAAGTCCAAGTGAAACAGTACCCTTGAGGTATCTGATAATTCTCTTTACTGCAATAAGATGTGGCTCCCTTGGATTTTCCTGAAATCTTGCACATAAACAAGTGGCAAACATAATGTTTAGCCTGCTAGCAGTTAGGTATAACAGAGAACCAATCATACCTCTGTAAGATGTAACATCAACTGCTGTACCTTTATTTGGATCAAGTTTTGTAGCAGTTGCCATAGGAGTACTTGCAGTTGCACTCTCTTGCATATTAAACCTCTTCAGTAGATTTCTTGTGTACTTGGAATGATTGATATAGATAAAATTATCAGTCTATTTAATCTGCAAGCCTAGAAAGTAGCTCATCTCTCCCATCATACTCATTTGATATCTTGATTGCATCAACTTTGAAAACTTATCACACAGTATTTGATTAGTTGATCCAAAGATGATATCATCTACATAAATTTAGACTAGAAGCAAATTTTTACCTTTATTTAGATAAAATAGGGTTTTATCTATTGTACCTCTTTTGAATGCACTTTCAAGTAGAAAATGAGCAAGGGTCTCATACCATGCTCTAGGTGCTTGCTTCAGTCCATAGAGTGCTTTATCAAGTCTGTAAACATAGTCAGGATGTTTGGGATCCACAAATCCTGGTGGTTATTCAGCAAAGACTTCTTCTTCAAGTTCTCCATTGAGAAATGTACTCTTGACATCCATCTGGAAGACCTTGAACTTCTTGTGAGCAACATATGCCTAGAAGATTCTGGTTGCTTCCAACCTAGCAATAGGAGCAAATATCTCATCATAGTCAATACCTTCCTGTTGGAAATATCCTTTAGCCACCAACCTTGCTTTATTTCTAATGATTGTTCCATCAGAATCAGTCTTGTTTCTAAAGACCCACTTTGTGCCCACAATTGACCTGTTCTTAGGTCTAGGCACTAGCTTCCACACTTCATTTCTTTCAAATTCATTCAATTCTTCTTGCATATCCATGACCCAATCTGCATCCTTGAGTGCATCTTCTACTTTCTTTGTCTCTTCTTTTGAAAGTAGATTGTGATATAAACATTCATTCTGAGTTGCACTTCTTGTCTTTATTCCATCATCAGGATTTCCAATGATCAGATCGGGAGTATGATCTTTAGTCTTTTCTGGCACTGGGAAGTGCCCTTCTGGGGCATGATGCTCCCCCTGAATTGTATGCCTCTTCAAATGCATTTGAGGCTCCCCCTGAATCTGTTGTGTTATCTCCTGACGAGATATTGGGACTTGTCTCATGTTCATTTGATGGTGAATCAGCATTGGATTCTGAGAGATTAGATGAGATGAATCTTGAGATGATTCTTTAGTGTTAGTACCATCAGCTGACCCTTGATGTTGCTCCCCCTCAACATGTGCAGGATCATTAGTACAGTGATTATCTTCAGAATATGAAGGAGTGTCAGGATTTGGATCATCAGGGTTTGATAGTTCATTAGAGTTTGATCCAGATTCCAACAATGCATTTTCATTTGCAAAGATTAAGCTTTCATGAGTGTCTTCTTTAAAACCAGGAATCTTCTTATCATCGAAAGATACATTTATGGAGACTACTACAATATATGTTCTCATATTGAACACACTGTATGCTTTTGATGGTGAGTATCCAATAAAGATTCCTTCATCAGCCTTTGATTCAAATTTTCCAAGCTGATCAGTATGAGTTCTCAAAACAAAGCACTTACATCCAAATATATAAAGATGTTAGAGACTTGGCTTGTTTTCTTTTATCATTTGATAAGGAGTGACACCATGTCTGTTTATCAGAGTGATATTCTGAGTATAACATGTTGTGTTTACAGCTTCAGCCCAAAAGTAAGTGGGTAGTTTTGCTTCCTCTAGCAGAGTTCTTCCAGGTTCAATCAAGGTTCTGTTCTTCCTCTCAACAACACCATTTTTCTGAGGTGTACCAGGAGCTGATAATTTTTGCTTTTTGCCTTTGTACTTGAAGAATTCCTCCATCTTTGAGTTCTTGAATTCAGTGCCATTATCACTTCTCAGAATTTTCACTTCATGAGTAGATCCATTTTCAATTTGCCTTATGTGGTCCAGAAGAATTTTTGGAGTTTCATCCTTCCTGTGTAGAAAATAGACCCATGTATATCTAGTGAAATCATCAACAATTACAAGTGTGTACCTTTTCCTATTGATGGACATTATGTTTACTGGTCCAAAAAGGTCCAGGTGCAACATGTGATATGGCTCAGAGATAGAGAATTCTGTTTTGCTTTTGAAAGATACTCCCAAAAGCATCACAAAGACCATCACTTGAGTATAACATGTTTGGAAATCATCTTATAAGCTCCTTCTTGGCAAGTTCATTGATTGAATTGAAGTTGAGATATGATAGCTTCTTATGCCAGTTCTAGCTCTCATCTACTGATGCCTTAGAGATAAGGCAAGTAGCTTCCTTTTCAAGACTTTCATGTAGCCTTGCTTCATAAATGTTACCATGTTTGTATCCTATCAAGACAATTTTTTTTGACTTGTTATGAACAACTTCACAGTGTGAGTCATAGAATACCACATGATAACCTCTGTTAGTGATTTGACTGATGCTTAGAAGATTATGCTTCATTCCATCCACCAGAGCTACATTCTTTATTGCCACTCTTCCAATTATTAAGTTGCCATATCCCAGAGTATGTCCTACATGTCCATCTCCATAAGATACATCTGGGCCAGCCATCTTCTCAAATTTTGACAGTAGGGATTTATTTCCAGTCATGTGTACTGAACATCCACTATCCAAGACAAGTGTATTTTTCTTGTTACCATGCAATCAGAAAAGTAATTAATTAGAAGGATTTTTAAGGACCCACACTTGTTGGGTCCTCTTTTTGGACAACTTAAGCCTTTGTGTGTTAGGAGTACTTTTGACAGTTTTTCCTTTGTCAGGATTTGTCTTGTCAGAAGCAAATTTAGTAAAACCAACAGAATTAAGCACACAAGCAACTTTATTAAACTTAGGCAAAAGTTTATAGTAATTGTGATACAACTTGTGATAAGAACTACAAGTATAAATCGAATGCCAACTACTACCATAATGAAAATAAGGATTTTGTGGTTTATAAAATACTGATCTACCCCTAACATTAGACTCAGAATAGCAGTTTTCTTTTTCTTATTCCTCCTGCAATCAATAGTAAGATGATTAGTATTTTCACAGTTAAAGCAACTTTTCCTAGGAGCATTGGGAACAACCTTGTAATTTGAATCCTTAGAAATACCTTGCTTACCAAACATGTTTCTTTTAGGACTTTTTTCTTGAGGTTTATCAGTAGCCTCGGATATATTTTTTCAATTGTCTTGCTGACAAAAGTCCTATGTTCTTTTCTTTCTTAACAAGCATAATGGTTTCCTTGCTTTCCTTTCTTAGAGTTTTATCACTTACCAGTTTTTCTTGTGATACTGATGTTGAACCCTTTTCAAAAGTGGATTTGGGTTCATCAGCTTCTGAAGAGATAAACTTAACAGGAGTTTTAAGAGTGATTTTATTTTCAGTGTCAACATCCTTAACTCCATCTTTATAGCCTAAGCATTCTTTCCAGGTTTTTTTTGAGATTATTTCATGAACCTTTTTGCCTGAAACAGTCCAGGCTTTAAGAGTTTTTCTCTCATTTTCTAGATCATTTTCTAACATACTGTATCTAGCCTCAAGAATCTTAACTAAATGTTTAGCTCTCTCACATTCTTTCTCCAAATCTATCTGATTTATTAAGTCAGACTCTAACTGTTCATTCCTAGACTTCAGGATCTCAATTTCAGTTATAAGTCTATCATTTTATAGAGTCTTATTCTTAAAATTACCATGCAAAGATTTAAGAATAAATTTCAATTCAGATAGGTTTTCAGTATCAAAAGAGAAGAAAGGAGTTTGTACCTTAGGCTCAGAAGCAATAGGATACATCAAGGCTGGCCATCAGTGCATAGCATGTGTCTTCTTCTTCAGAATCAAAGAAGTCCACCCAATTCTTGCTTGATGCCATCAGGGCTTTGCTCTTCCCTTTATCATGCTTTATTTTCTTGCACTCTGTGGCAAAGTGACCAGGTTCATCACAGTTGTAGCATTTGATCTTTGTCCTGTCTACCTTCCCAGCTCTAGAGTCCTTTCCATCTTTTCTCCCAGTTGAATTCCTTTCACCTCTAGTAAACTTCTTCCTGAAGATTCTGTTGTTCTTGGACTTCCTGAACTGCATCCTCCTGAAGCCCTTAACCAGCAATGCGGCCATTTGTATGACATCAGAATCTGTCATGTTCTCATCAATTTCAGAATCACTATCGTCATCAGGATTTGATGATGAATCATCAGTATCTGATTTTGGAAAATTGTTCTTCTTTCTTGCAGCTCCAGCAGACTTTTCTCTTGAAGCTTTATCATTCACTTTCAAAGCAACAAATTTCCCTTTGTTGCTTTTCCTCTCTCTCCTTTGCTGAACTTCCTAATAATGAGTTTTCAGCATGCCATAGACTTCTTCCAGAGTAATTATGTCCAGATCATACTGATGTCGTATGATTGAAGTCTGAGTCTCCCATTCTTCACTCAAGGCTCTCAGAAACTTGGTGTTTGAATCCTCTCGATCATACACCTTTCCTACCAAAGACAGATTGTTTAGCAGAGTCAGAAATCTGTCATAGATGTCAGTGAGACTTTCATCAGGCTTGGCCTCAAAGTGTTCATATTCTTGAATCAGAACAGCCCTTCTGTTCTTCTTGATGGCCATGGTTCTTTGACATTGAGTTTCAAGATCATCCCAGATCTCTTTGGCAGTCTTGAAGGCTATAACCCTGTTTAACATCACAGAATCAAGACTGTTATGCAAAATGTTTCTTACCTTTGCATCTTTCAGCACAGCTGCTTTCTCTTCTGGTGTCCACCCAGTCTTCTCCTTCAGTTGATAATGTTCAGCAACAGTAGGATTTGCAGGCACCAGTTTTGTTGGCATGAAGGGTCCATCATTGATTACGTCTAGATAATCTGGATCTGTAGCTTCTAGGTACATGAGCATCTTCACCTTCCATGTTGGATATTCAGTCTTTTTCAGAATGGGAATTTTAATGCTTTCATACTTGTTCAAAGACATGTTTAGATTGTTTCTGATTGTAAATTTTTCAGTGGGCTCTAATACCAATTGTTGCCCAGTAAAGATACAATTGTTTAAGGGGGATTGGATATAATTGTATAAATGTTTCGAACAAGTAATAAAATATAACAGCTTTTTATATTTCTGATAAAAACTGTTACAAAATCCTCTCAAAAAATACTGATGTTCTTGAGAGCTGCTAGGTCGAATGATCCTCGAGTATATTCACTAAGTGATGACCTAACTGTGTTTATATACTACACAGCTACAACAGATTAATCTAAGATATGCATTATTAAAATCTAACTGAAACTGATACATATCTTAAACTAAATATATAAAGTCCTATAACTCAGACGTAACAGATATCTGCTCCACATTATAAGGAACATAACAAATCCTCTAATGCTGACTGTCTTCAAATACTGATGTCATACAAATGCTGATGATATACCAAATCCTGACGGTACATCAGATCCTGATAACACCCGAATAGCCAGATCTCAAGCTTCTTCTGATCATTGAGAAATCAATATGTAGCATAGGTGCGGATCGGCAACCCATTGGCAGTGAACCGGATTCAACTGGTGAGCCTAAGGGGAAAGTGTTTTCACCGACACTTGAGGAAGCTGAGGAATAGATGCCCAATAAGACGACCTCAGTGATCCTCCCAGAGATTCCAACTCTGGAACAATCATCTCAAGATGACATGCAACTTGTCTTGTACAAAAGATCGAGAATCGCGAACTCCCATTGCACCACTGCTGACCTCCTCAAGGATGGCTCCATTGTTTTCTGCAGGTACATTTCAATCTCGGAGCTATGAGCGGAGTGTATCCATGAGGGTGAGTGAAACACCAATCCTTAAACTGAGTGAAAGAGTGCTGAGTGATACACTGCGAGAAACCCGTGAGACACCTACCTCCCAAACAACACCTATAGACATGTCTCAATACGTCACAAAATCTTACCTTGAAGAGCAGTTAGCATTTAAAGACAACTATCTCAAAGAACAACTAGCTTTCAAGGATCAATACATCAAGAATGAATTGTCTGTAAGGGATCATCAGATTGCCCGTCTTTCCGAACAACTTGAACTTCAGCAATCATCATTTGATAGTTTACGGGAATTCGTGGATCAATCTTTCACTCATTCTGGGAAGGGAAAGTCAATTGCCAATACTGAGCCAAAGATCTCTGTTAGCAAGAAAGCGCCAATCCCTATCTCCATTGAAACAACTCTTGCCAGTACTGAGCCAAAGACCTCAGTCAGTAAACACCTGTCTGTTTCAGAACCATCTTCTCATGACTTTCCAATCTTAATCTTGCCTGCTCAATCAACCCCAACTCTGAAGGATAACATAACTGAGGGGGAGAAAAGGGTGGAGCAAGAAAAAGTAGCTGCAGTTGTGGACTTAATTCAGGATGCTTTTTAAACAGCTGACTATGGGTATGATGAATTTGGAGACAAGATTCAGGAAGAAAAAGAAGAGAAAAAAAGGATTGATGAAAGAGTGTTGTTAAGAGCAAGACATGCTGCTGAGAAGAGTTCTTCAACTCAGGAAGAGCAATCAACTTTAAAACAAGATCTCCTAAGCAAAGTCATTACGACTCAAAGGGATCTTCTGTCGGAGATATATGCTCCAAAGCCCCTATTCTCAGAGTATGAGTTGGAAGAAGGAGAAATAGATGAAAGCGATGTTCCTGAGGGATTTGAACCCAGAGTTGAAGCTGTGATGACTGAAGAGAGGAATGTCATATCTGAGGATGAAGATTTGAAGATGAAGATGCTTTCTCTAATGACTGCTTGTACTATGGATTGTCTGAAAAGCTCAATCGATCCTATCAAGAAATTCAAGAAGATATTGAGAGATCAAGAGCTAGAGTACAGAGAGCAATACAAAGAAGGGAAAATAGAGAAGTAAGAGAATCTTATCTTCGAGTTAACATGAAAGGAAGTGGATGGTATGAGATGAAAAGGAAAATGGACAAACCAGAAAGCTGTCCCAAAATAGACCCTGGCAACAGGAATCTTCTGAACACTGTAGAGAAGTACATAAAGGACTATCCAAATATTCATGAGTTCTACTCTCAATTCAATAGGGTAATCACTGGCACCACTTTAAATATTCTAGCAAATGGATGGAAGATTACTGTCAACCACAGAGATGAACTTCAAATGAAGATCTCTACTAGTGTACTGAAAAAAGCTGAATATAATGGAACTGTTTATCTTAACATCAAAAATCCCGTGGTTGAGATCGAATGAGAATGAATACTTCAGAGACAAGCTTTGGAAAATGATGTATATATCTCCCCAATCATTCTTTACTCCGTTTGTGATCAAAGTAGTAGCAGATGGCATATTACAAAACATCACCATGTCTGATCATTAGATAAGATCCATTCGATTTCTACAACTCACTTTCCTTGAAAGTCAACTCAAGAGTAAAAGAGCAAATCTAGAAGCACCAGGAGTCAAAAGATCAGATGCAGACCTCAAAGCTGCTGAAGTTCTATATGCTTATAGGCTCAATGACAAAATGACCAGGGATACAGAGAAGGACATGAAGAAAATTAAAAGAGCTTATCATGAGATGGTGTTCATCAATGGAGAGCCAAAAATTAATCTTCTAAAAGATAGTGAAACTATGATCAGTACTAACAATAAAGAAGAACTAGTCTTTAGGATTAAAAAAGCACAGATCAAGATCAATGACTTCAGAACAAGTGGGCCAGAATCAATACATCAAGCCTTAATGGACGTCAAGCTCTCCACATGTAAGAAGGACAAGATTGCTTTAAACACAATCATAAAGATACTTGATAAGGTGGTGGAAGAAGAATCAATCAACGACACCAAGAGAGTACGAGGACATCCTAAAAGGATAACAGTCTTTGTAATGTCTAAAAGATCTACTATATTGTTTGGTCTTGTTCCTAAGTGCTCCAAAGTTAAATATCTTCAGATGATGCTTAATGAGTTGAATAATCCACCTCCCATTAATGCACTGGAAATAGAAGCTCGTGATTTGGTCCAAGCTAGACTGGATGTTCTTCAGAATAGAAGCAAAGGATCATCTCTCCCAGAATCAATAAAGTCAACTGATCATAAAAAGAAAGCTCCCAAGAGAAAGTCGCTTCAGACTCAATCCACTCAAGAAAGAGAAGGCAGTCAAGGCAAGAAGTCGAAGAAGACAAAGACAAAGAAGACATAGATAAGTTGTTCAGGCTAGAGGAACACTTCTTTGTAATTTGTAACTTAAGAAATCTGGAATTGAATATGTAATCCAGAATATATTTAATATCTTTATCTGTTTTGAGGTTGTACTTTTTCTTATTGTCAGTTGAGTTATCCTTAGGGATTTGCTTATCGAACTTTAACAATCAAATAGGGGGAGATTGTAAAGTATAATATAATGTAAATGTAATCGTGGAATTATAACTCAACATGAAAACAGAAACAGATAAACAATATTAAACTGTGAAGCACAAGAACCCTAAAGATGAAGACATGATATATACACAGAATCAAAAGATGTAAATAACTCTCTAAGTCCACAATCAAGTCATGGGAAGAAGTTCATCAATATGTTCAAGCCTCCATGAAGAATAAGACATCAAGGGACTTCCAGTATTAGTTACATAGTTTGATTTGAAATATCAAAGATCAAGAGTTCAGTGTTTGAAGCAATGGATAATCAACCAAGATGTATCAGCTCAGAATTGTCAAGGGAATTGAACTGAATCATTTCATGCTAGTTGCTTGTGAACCAGACCAGTGCACCGAGCATCAGCAAATCAGAATGGATTTGATTTGATTATTCAGAAGGAACTTTGTGTAGTGATACAGTTACTGAAACCTAGATTTCTTCTATGGCAAAGAATACCCTCAAGTGTTACAAGGTCGCAATTAAATATAACATGAATATTTGGTTAAGTCAAATGGTTACCTCTGTGACTCTAAGGTCGCAAGTAAAAGCAAGGTGAAAATTTGTCTAAGTCAAGAAGCATGTTCGCAAGTATCTCTGCATCTCTCTAAGGCAAGCAGTCGCAAGTAACTGCCACAGAGAGGATGCAAGTAACTCTATAAGGCTTGTTCGCAAGTAACCCTACATCACCAAGGCAAGCAGTCACAAGTAACTACCACAAGAGGTCGCAAGTATCTCAACAGGGGAATTTAATAGGTCGCAAGTATCTCAGTTAACAGAAAATCAAGGTCTCAAGTAACCCTATTCTATAGGGTTGGAAGTAACAGACTTAGTGAGTTTTCCATTGGTTAATTGCAACAAATTCAATTGAAATGATTGGTTCAAATCAAGCCACCTATCCAAATGAATTTGAAGACTACAAAAGCAGCAATTGAAGTTTATTTCAGTTGGTTATCTTCTTCAGTTTTAACAGAGAGTTTACGGGAGCTCCATTAAAGAACCTCATTTATTATTCTTGTAAACATAAAGTTGTGCTGCTGAATTTATTGTAGCTAATCAATTTATTGATTAAATTATAGCAACCTCAAGGTTTATATTAATAAAATGATATATTCCTCAAATTGTTTCATGTCTATTTTGATTCCAAAATTTTAACGAAGAACTTGAAACGAATCGAAAAAGATTATAGGCATCGTATTCAACCCCCCCCCCTCTACGATACTTTGGGACTAACATGGCTTTTATCTGGGCTTTTCGGGCTTCGGGCCGGGCCGGATTTTCAAGAAAAAGGAGGCCCATTTAATATCCGCGGGCCAGGCCCAACCGGGCCGCGCTTTTTTTTCTGATCGGGATTTTTAGGCTTTTTTCCGGATCGGATCGGATTTCGGGGATCGGATTTTTTGAACATCTCTAAATAGGGAACCCGCCCCGTACGATAAAATTGGTACGATATCATATTTAATTGTAATATTATTTTGTTATTGTGTTATAATTTATTAATAAAAAAAAATTGAGGGCCCATTTTTTATTTCGTTTTAAGCCCTTATCTATTAAAATATATTAGCTTTAAAACTCGTGTGATGCACGGCTCTTCATTAATATTTTTATATTATTTAAAATTATAATAAATTTGTTTTTGAATCAGTACTTTATTAGTATATTTATAAATAATAATGTAAATATTTGTTGTTGGCAGGATTCGAACTTGAATATAAGGTAGAGTATAAATAATAATATAAATATTTGCTGTTGGTGGGGTTCGAACCTCGGAGCTTCAGTGTGTATAAATAATAATATAAATATTTGTTATTGATGGGGTTCAGACCTGGGAGTTTGAGTAGTGTATATTCTTTTAGTATTGAATCTAATGGTACTGGTCACTTGATTAAAAAGATCTGACGGTCATAAATGAGGATAACCAAACCAATCAAAAAAAGACATACCAAATTATAGCTAATTCTGGTATTATAATATAGTACTAGCTTATGGCCCGTGTGACGCACAGGTCTTTGTTAATATTTATATATTTTCATTTCTATTTATATAATTTTATTAAAATTCTAGATAAATAATTAAAGAGAATAAGGAACATGAGGTAGACCTCAGGAAACATTTTCTGAAATAGTGATTAATTTTTGTGTAGTATATTCCTAATTATGTACTTTCCAAATTTTAAAATAACATAACAAAGACGGTAAGTAAATATTTGCTAATAAATATCTAAAATTATATTTTTACATGTGTTTTTTCGTGATATCAGGAAAATTACCCTAAGGTTATCCTTAGGATCCTTATTCTCATAATTAAATACTACATAATGATTATATAATTATAATTTCATTGTGTATAATTTGAAGTTAAGTTCAAATAGTATAAATAGTAAATGATTGATGAGATCTTATTTATAAATAATAATGTAAATGTTCATTGTTGGTGAGATTCGAATTTGAAAACTTATATGTATCTTTATAAATAATAATATAAATGTTTATTGTTAACGAGATTCAAACCTGAGCACTAATATGTTGTTAGGCCTCAATGATACTATAGAAGGGGGTTGAATATAGTATCTACAATCAATTCGATTATAAACACAAGTATGTAACATAAAACAAGTTTATTCAATATATCAAACTCTGTTACAGTAGATTTAATCTACTCTCTCAGTGATGTATGATATCACTAAGAGCTGCTAGGGTTACAATAAATAATATTCTCATGAATGATAACACATATAGTGTAAACCCTAATCTGTGTTTATATACTACACAGTTACAAGATATCTCCTAATTGATATGATAATGATTCTGTTTCCTAGAATACATTAATCAGAGATTAGCTACTGCAGTCCTATAGCCGTCCAATTCTTCATGCATATCTTGTTTAATCCAGATCATCTCCTGTAAATCAGTTGTTTTCCTTATCTGAAGTGTATCTGCACTTAAGTCCTGATATAAGTTCTAACGCCTGAAGTTCTGATAACTTCCTGTCTTCAGTAAGTTCTGATTTCCAGTTAAGTTCTGATACTAAGTTCTGAAACTAAACAAATCAGATTAGACATGACATCACAAATATATCTAACAATCTCCCCCAACTTGTAGGTTATGAAAAATATACTAGTTAACAGATTTGATGATGTCAAAAACATTCAAGTACAAATGCAATGAGATATTATTTTAAACAGCTAAATATAACTTATAGTACATGTAGCTTTACCAATATCACTGGATCAATCTGAATCCAAAGTGATTCCTTGTAAAGTCTATTACCAGCTTGTCCTCAGCATTTCTCAGAACTTCCACTAACTGTGCTTTGACTTGCATCAGTTCTTCGTCTTCATTATCACCAATCTGATAAATGGCTGCTCTGAGTGCAAGAATTGATGTTCTTTCAAGCCCATATCCAAGTCTGATAACTCTTGGATATGAAGAGTCTTCATTGTAGCATAAACACTTTCCCTTCAGAATTACTTCAATCTTGGAAGACTTCTTCTTCATAAAAACTGTAACACCCCCAAATCCGGGGTCGGGGATCTGGGTTGTCATGAGTTCCATTTCCATTAATAACACTTAATCTTAATAAACAACCAACTGCTGCGTACTGTGACCCCACAATATACACACACACACCACAAGTTATAGTCTCAGAGATGAATACCAAAAATAACACAAGTCATTTTATTCCACAATTATAAGCCATTACACCTCAAAAGGGGTTTCTGAATAAATTTACATATTCTTTGACATTATTACAATTCATAAATATACATAAGTCTGGTACATCAAAAGTTGAAAGCCTAGCATATTGGTAGTTCCTACCTCAGCTACAACGGCATCAACGCCTACAGGAAACTGCAGAATATTTCCTATCCGTTCGTGAATTGGGAGCTTGGTCCCATTCATCTTATCTAGATGTTGTTGTGTGATGAAAGAATAAAGCAAGGGTGAGCCACAAGCCCACCAAAATAACATGTATAATAATTAAAAATATATGAGCATTCTCATAGAACTCATGAAAGTCTTGGTCAACCAGAATTGAACCAAGTTTGATATCATAACGTGACCAAGTCGCAAAATAATCAGTATATATGTATATATACTATTCAAAATCTTTGAAATGCTCTGCCATGCATAATATACACAGAGTTCCAGTCTATAACTGTATAAAAATATTGTTGCAAGGTGATCTCATATATATAACCTTGTCTCAACGTTTTTATGAAAATCTTTGTCATGCATAAGATAATTATTTACTAGATAGTAGTTGAAAAGATGAAGTCACAAGATACCCCCATATACTTATATTTTTTTCGAATACTACTTGAACTACCACCGTTCAAGCTATAATCAGTTTCAAAAATTCATCACATAGATGAGACTACAAGATAAGACTTAAATAGATTCAATCTTTGAAATATCATTTGAAAGAAATGAAGTTACGAGATACTACATTAAGTCCGGATATACATATATATATATATATATCTCATACACTCCTTGAAAACCTCTGTCATGAAAAGTATAAACAGAGTTGTAATACCCAATGAATTTGGAAAGAAAAAAATTTTGGGATAAACCCGATATCTTGTTGATCAGGAAAATATACCCATTAAGTAACCTTTTTCTACTAGTAGATGGATGAATTCCTCGCCGGTCATCACCTTGGTTGCATTAGGACCTCGCGCTAGACTGTTACCCGGCCACTCACGCGTTGATGGACTGTCACCCAACCTCTCACACCTTGATAGACCGTACCCCGACATATCACTTATGCCGACTCAATTAGATGGACTTACTTCCCAAATGTTGGGCAAGTAATCAAATTGTTTTCTCAAAATAGCAACCTCGTTGCTAATACAAAATACACCACAGAGCCGGATTCCTTAGATTTTTGAGCGAGTATTCAAGTCCCCTTCGAAAGGAAGATCTTAAATTTGAAAATGAGTTTTGGGATCCGCTCGAGCCTTTAAAATCATTTTGAAGACTCGAAAATATTTTTGAAAGCGTTTGGAATAAGGATGATTTGATAGAATAAATCAATTCCAAGATAATCAAAGAATATCTGAATATTATTCTATAAATAATATTCAAATAACGAATAGCTTTTATCAAAGCAAATGAAGTAAAAGTTTTGAAAATAACTTTATGAAAATATTTAAGGTAAGAATGGTTTATCATTTCACGAATATTTGGCATATAATGAAACATTATTCTTTAAGAAAATAATGAATATTATTTAATAAAATAAACGGAGTCATAAGTCCTCGAATGAATATTCAAACTAATATTCACTTATAATTTAAAACTATCGAATAAACATTATTCGATTAATAGTTTTGAAAACTGTATATATATATATATATTATACTCTAGAACATCGCCTCCCGATTTAGAAAAATGTTAACCTTTGGGTCCCCTATACTAAGGGTATACGCAAATAATGCCTATCTCTAGCATAGGTATCATGCAGTTTATAAAAAATTAAATCGATAACAAGATATCAAGATTACGAAACAGGCATGCATATATATATATCAACATACTCCAATATATCGCAAGATTTGCTAAGAACAATCATGCACTTATCACAAGATAATGCATATACATATATACATCACAACAACAGTTATACGGGTAGAAAACTTGCCTGAGTGTTCCGGGGTAGACTTAAGCTTAAGCTGGGTCCGGTAACCTATGAACAACAACGTAAGTCAGAATTAAATCACGGTCTCTTAAGAAACTAGACTTTGTCCATTTAGACCATAACGTTCGCTTTTGCGCTTAAAGATTTACACATGTCGCTCGAGTACCCTCGGCTCAACCATTTTTATAAAATTAACCGATAAACATTTTAAGGCGACTCTTTCATGAGTATTACCAACTTCCTAATCCACCTTACATAATTGTTTCGTAATCCAATTAGTATTTTTAAGGGACTTAAACAAGGTCTCAAAGTTAAGCGAGGGTTTAAGGTTTGTTCGTGAAATGCCGTTACTTAAAATGGTCGTTTCTCCTAAACCCTACATCGGATCCAAGCGAACCACATATCAAAACGAAGCTCGTAACATGAACTATCTAAAAATGGCAAAGGTCAGAATCTTACAGTGAGTTCATAAGTCCTAAAGTTAAGCCTAAAAACAATTAAGGAAAATCGGGCATTACGACGGCTAGAACTTAATGATTTCCAATATTTTTTACCACTCCAAATCAACCCCTTCCAACTACAATCCATCCACAACTTCAAGATTCAAACCTAGGCTACTGATCTTAGCCAAAACAAACTCAAGAATATAAATCCAACCCAAAATTATACTAGCTCAAAATTCAACCAAACTACTTAATCAAACAAAGTCCAATTCATGCTTAAACATTCAAACTACTACTGATCCATCCAAACTATCCCAAAATTCAAGAAAAAAAACTTAGTACTTAAAGGTCCAGAAGTTTTATACCTTGATTTGTGAGGGGAAAGTTTCTAGGAAGTCTTAAAACCTTGATTAATCCTTATACAAGCTTGGATCTCACAAATAATCAAGAAAACACAAAGTTAGATTTTGAAGTTTCTAAAAGTCCGATTGAAAGAAATGGAAAAATGAGGGTCTTAACTTGCTTATTTGGACAAGACTTGTGAACAAGAGTTGTAGTCCATCTCAATACCTTTTTAAAGAGTTATAGAACATAATATTTGAGTGAGTATTGAAGGATATATGACAGCTTGAAGTTGTTGTTCTGGTTTTGGCCGAGAGCAAGCTTTCAAGGGGAAGAAAGAGTGAAATGCTTCTTGTTTTGCCCTTTGACTAATTGTGTGGTGAATTACTTGGTTGCTTCTTTTTTACTTTAATTAACCATATTTAGAATTTACCATGGTTAAAAACACTTGGCTAATAATCCACCAATTCAAAATATCTAATAGGTCATGTTTAGGTCATCTTAATTATGTCATCCTTTTAACACATGTCTCCTCCTTGTGGTGTGATGACATCACTATCCACTAACCTCTTTAATTAAATGTTAATTACTAGGCTAATGACCATTTATCTGTTATACGGTTCGCTTAACTCTCGTCCTTGTTCGTCGTTTGAGGGATCATATTCGGGTTCTTATTACTTGGGTTCCCCTAAACGCTCCTTAATATTTTATATTCCTTTAATGATCCTCTCTTATAATCCTTGAATTTAAATCCTTTTAATCATCTTACCTTATACTCAATTCTTTCGGTATCTGGTGGATTTTCGGGAAAAATCAAAGTGTCCGGATTCGAATTCTAACGACCTTTACATATACTCATTTACTTTATGAAATACTAATACGATCTTAGAATTTTCATAACAGTACTCCTATATAGCATGGTCTGA